>NW_027413162.1:112937-192869 GCF_048544455.1 Silene latifolia | reverse complement strand
AAATAAACAAGGTCTCGTACAACCTTCCGAACGGCCGAAATTAAAGTGTATAATACACGGTTTTTCGGATTCCGGTCCCGAACAAAATTCTCCGTAAATCACATAGAAAGTTCCTCGGGTCATATAAAGCGGTCACGCAAAGTTTGAGCACCAACGGAAGACATTTGGGGTGCCGGTGTGACATAAACCAAAGATTCGCCAAACTCGGATTATCTTGAAAAATGTGTTAAAGCTCGTTATTTGAAATGAAATCGAACAAGTTGATTCCTGAAATCTAACAGGATGATTCCTGAATTGAGCTCGGACGCGTGATTGAAAAACAGGAGATAAAGAAACATGGTCCGATGCGACCTTCCGAACAGCCAAATTAAAGTGTAATAATACACGGTTTTCGGATTCCGGTCTCGGAACAAAATTCTACGGAAATCACATAGAAAGTTTCTCGGGTCAGATAAAGCGGCCACGCAAAGTTTGAGCACTAACGGAAGACATTTGGGGTGCGGTGTGCCACAAACCAGCATTCGCCGAAACTCGGATTATCGTGAAAAATGTGTTAAAGCTCGTTATTTGAGGCTGAAATCGAACAGGTTGATTCCTGAAATCGAACAGGTTGATTCCTGAAATCGAACAGTTTGATTCCTGAAATGAGCTCGGGCGCGTGATTGAAAAAGAGGGAGAAAAAGAAACAGGGTCCCATACGACTTTCCGATCGGCTCAAATTGAAGTGTATAATACACGGTTTTTCGGGATTCCGGGGTTCCGGAATAAATTTCTCCGGAAATCACATAGAAAGTTTCTCGGGTCAGATAAAGGGGCCATGCAAAGTTTGAGCACCAACGGAAGACATTTGGGGGTGCCGGTGTACAAACCAAAGATTCGCCGAAACTCGGATTATCGTGAAAAATATGTTAAAGCTCGTTATTTGAGGCTGAAATCGAACAGGTTGATTCCTGAAATGAGCTCGGACGCGTGATTGAAAAACAGGGAGAAAAAGAAACAAGGTCTCGTACGACCTTCCGAACGACTGAAATTGAAGTGTATAATACACGGTTTTTCGGGATTCCGGCGTCCCGGAACAAAATTATCCGGAAATCACATAGAAAGTTCCTCGGGTAATATAAAGCGGTCACGCAAAGTTTGAGCACCAACGGAAGACATTTGAGGGTGCCGGTGTGCCAAAAACCAGCATTCGCCGAAACTCGGATTATCGTGAAAAATGTGTTAAAGCTCGTTATTTGAGGCTGAAATCGAACAGGTTGATTCCTGAAATCGAACAGGTTGATTCCTGAAATGAGCTCGGGCGCGTGATTGAAAAACAGGGAGAAAAAGAAACAAGGTCTAGTACGACCTTCCGAACGGCTGAAATTGAAGTGTATAATACACGGTTTTTCGGGATTCCGGGGTCCCGGAACAAAATTCTCCAGAAATCACATAGAAAGTTCCTTGGGTCATATAAAGCGGCCACGCAAAGTTTGAGCACCAACGGAAGACATTTGGGGGTGCCGGTGTGCCAAAAACCAGCATTCGGCGAAACTCGGATTATCGTGAAAAATGTGTTAAAGCTCGTTATTTGAGACTGAAATCGAACAGGTTGATTCCTGAAATCGAACAGGTTGATTCCTGAAATGAGCTCGGACGCGTGATTGAAAACAAGGATAAAAAGAAAAAGGGTCCGGTGTACGACCTTCCGAACGGCTGAAATTGAAGTGTATAATACACGGTTTTTCGGGATTCCGGGGTCCCAGAACAAAATTCTCCGGAAATCACATAGAAAGTTTCTCGGGTCAGATAAAGCGGCCACGCAAAGTTTGGGAACCAACGCAAGACATTTGGGGGTGCTAGTGTGCTACAAACCAGCATTCGCCGAAACTCGGATTATCGTGAAAAATGTGTTAAAGCTCGTTATTTGAGGCTGAAATGGAACAGGTTGATTCCTGAAATCGAACAGGTTGATTCCTGAAATGAGCTCCGACGCGTAATTGAAAAACAGGGAGAAAAAGAAACAGGTCCTCGTACGACCTTCCGAATGGCCAAATTAAAGTGTAATAATACACGATTTTTCGGGATTCCGGGGTCCCGGAACAAAATTCTCCGGAAATCACATAGAAAGTTTCTCGGGTCAGATAAAGCGGCCACGCAAAGTTTGAGCACTAACGGAAGACATTTGGGGGTGCCGGTGTGCCACAAACCAGCATTCGCCGAAACTCGGATTATCCTGAAAAATGTGTTAAAACTCGTTATTTGAAGCTGAAATCGAACAGGTTGATTCCTGAAATCGAACAGGTTGATTCCTGAAATGAGATCGGACGCGTGATGAAAAACTGGGAGAAAAAGAAACACGGTCCGGTACGACCTTCCGAACGGCTGAAATTGAAGTGTATAATACACGGTTTTTCGGGATTCCGGAACAAATTTCTCCGGAAATCACATAGAAAGTTCCTCGTGTCAGATAAAGCGGTCACGCAAAGTTTGAGCACCAACGGAAGACATTTGGGGGTGCCGGTGTGCCAGAAACCAGCATTCGCCGAAACTCGGATTATCGTGAAAAATGTGTTAAAGCTCGTTATTTGAGGCTGAAATCGAACAGGTTGATTCCTGAAATCGAACAGTTTAATTCCTGAAATGAGTTCGGACGCGTGATTGAAAAAGAGGGAGAAAAAGAAACAGGGTCCGGTACGACTTTCCGATCGGCTGAAATTGAAGTG
Source organism: Silene latifolia (assembly GCF_048544455.1). Lineage (NCBI taxonomy): Eukaryota > Viridiplantae > Streptophyta > Magnoliopsida > Caryophyllales > Caryophyllaceae > Silene > Silene latifolia. The sequence goes on along the minus strand of NW_027413162.1, from coordinate 190,164 downwards.
TACAATACACTGTTTTTCGGGATTCCGGGGTTCCGGAATAAAATTCTCCGGAAATCACATAGAAAGTTTCTCGGGTCAGATAAAGGGGCATGCAAAGTTTGAGCACCAACGGAAGACATTTGGGGGTGCCGGTGTGCCTGAAACCAAAGATTCGCCAAACTCGGATTATCGTGAAAAATGTGTTAAAGCTCGTTATTTGAGGCTGAAATCGAACAGGTTGATTCCTGAAATCGAACAGGTCTATTCCTGAAATGAGCTCGGACGCGTGATTGAAAAACAGGGAGAAAAATAAACAAGGTCTCGTACAACCTTCCGAACGGCTGAAATTAAAGTGTATAATACACGGTTTTTCGGGATTCCGGGGTCCCGGAACAAAATTCTCCGTAAATCACATAGAAAGTTCCTCGGGTCATATAAAGCGGTCACGCAAAGTTTGAGCACCAACGGAAGACATTTGGGGGTGCCGGTGTGACATAAACCAGCATTCGCCGAAACTCGGATTATCTTGAAAAATGTGTTAAAGCTCGTTATTTCAGGCTGAAATCGAACAAGTTGATTCCTGAAATCTAACAGGATGATTCCTGAATTGAGCTCGGACGCGTGATTGAAAAACAGGGAGATAAAGAAACATGGTCCGGTACGACCTTCCGAACGGCTGAAATTAAAGTGTAATAATACACGGTTTTTCGGGATTCCGGGGTCTCGGAACAAAATTCTACGGAAATCACATAGAAAGTTTCTCGGGTCAGATAAAGCGGCCACGCAAAGTTTGAGCACTAACGGAAGACATTTGGGGGTGCCGGTGTGCCACAAACCAGCATTCGCCGAAACTCGGATTATCGTGAAAAATGTGTTAAAGCTCGTTATTTGAGGCTGAAATCGAACAGGTTGATTCCTGAAATCGAACAGTTTGATTCCTGAAATGAGCTCGGACGCGTGATTGAAAAAGAGGGAGAAAAAGAAACAGGGTCCGGTACGACTTTCCGATCGGCTGAAATTGAAGTGTATAATACACGGTTTTTCGGGATTCCGGGGTCCCGGAATAAAATTCTCCGGAAATCACATAGAAAGTTTCTCGGGTCAGATAAAGGGGCCATGCAAAGTTTGAGCACCAACGGAAGACATTTGGGGTGCCGGTGTGCCACAAACCAGCATTCGCCGAAACTCGGATTATCGTGAAAAATGTGTTAAAGCTCGTTATTTGAGGCTGAAATCGAACAGGTTGATTCCTGAAATCAAACGGGTGATTCCTCGGACGCGTGATTGAAAAACAGGGAGAAAAAGAAACAAGGTCTCGTACAACCTTCCGAACGGCTGAAATTGAAGTGTATAATACACGGTTTTTCGGGATTCCGGGGTCCCGGAACAAAATTATCCGGAAATCACATAGAAAGTTCCTCGGGTCATATAAAGCGGTCACGCAAAGTTTGAGCACCAACGGAAGACATTTGGGGGTGCCGGTGTGCCAAAAACCAGCATTCGCCGAAACTCGGATTATCGTGAAAAATGTGTTAAAGCTCGTTATTTAAGGCTGAAATCGAACAGGTTGATTCCTGAAATCGAACAGGTTGATTCCTGAAATGAGCTCGGACGCGTGATTGAAAAACAGGGAGAAAAAGAAACAAGGTCTAGTACGACCTTCCGAACGGCTGAAATTGAAGTGTATAATACACGGTTTTTCGGGGTCCCGAACAAAATTCTCCAGAAATCACATAGAAAGTTCCTTGGGTCATATAAAGCGGCCACGCAAAGTTTGAGCACCAACGGAAGACATTTGGGGGTGCCGGTGTGCCAAAAACCAGCATTCGGCGAAACTCGGATTATCGTGAAAAATGTGTTAAAGCTCGTTATTTGAGGCTGAAATCGAACAGGTTGATTCCTGAAATCGAACAGGTTGATTCCTGAAATGAGCTCGGACGCGTGATTGAAAAACAGGGAGAAAAAGAAACAGGGTCTAGTACGACCTTCCGAACGGCTGAAATTGAAGTGTATAATACACGGTTTTTCGGGATTCCGGGGTCCCGAACAAAATTCTCCGGAAATCACATAGAAAGTTTCTCGGGTCAGATAAAGCGGCCACGCAAAGTTTGGGAACCAACGGAAGACATTTGGGGGTGCTAGTGTGCTACAAACCAGCATTCGCCGAAACTCGGATTATCGTGAAAAATGTGTTAAAGCTCGTTATTTGAGGCTGAAATGGAACAGGTTGATTCCTGAAATCGAACAGGTTGATTCCTGAAATGAGCTCCGACGCGTAATTGAAAAACAGGGAGAAAAAGAAACAGGGTCCGGTACGACCTTCCGAACGGCTGAAATTAAAGTGTAATAATACACGGTTTTTCGGGATTCCGGGGTCCCGGAACAAAATTCTCCGGAAATCACATAGAAAGTTTCTCGGGTCAGATAAAGCGGCCACGCAAAGTTTGAGCACCAACGGAAGACATTTGGGGGTGCCGGTGTGCCACAAACCAGCATTCGCCGAAACTCGGATTATCGTGAAAAATGTGTTAAAGCTCGTTATTTGAGGCTGAAATCGAACAGGTTGATTCCTTAAATCGAACAGGTTGACTCCTGAAATGAGCTCGGACGCGTGATTGAAAAAGAGGGAGAAAAAGAAACAGGGTCCGTGACCTTCCGAACGGTTGAAATTAAAGTGTAATAATACACGATTTTTCGGATTCCGGGTCCCGGAACAAAATTCTCCGAAATCACATAGAAAGTTTCTCGGGTCAGATAAAGCGGCCACGCAAAGTTTGAGCACCAACGGAAGACATTTGGGGTGCGGTGTGCCACAAACCAAAGATCGCCGAAACTCGGATTATCGTGAAAAATGTGTTAAAGCTCGTTATTTGAGGTGAAATGAACAAAGTTGATTCCTGAAATCGAACAGATTCCCGTTGATTCCTGAAATGAGATCGACGCGTGATTGAAAAAACGAGGGAGAAAAAGAAACACGGTCCGTACGACCTTCCGAACGGCCAAATTGAAGTGTATAATACACGGTTTTTTTCGAGATTCCGGTCCCGAACAAAATTCTCCGAAATCACATAGAAAGTTCTCAAATTCATGTTGATTTCCGCGAATTTAAAAACAAAGAGAAAAAGAAACAGTCCTCGGGTCGATAAAGCGGTCACGCAAAGTTTGAGCACCAACGGAAGACATTTGGGGGTGCCGGTGTGCCAGAAACCAGCATTCGCCGAAACTCGGATTATCGTGAAAAATGTGTTAAAGCTCGTTATTTGAGGCTGAAATCGAACAGGTTGATTCCTGAAATCGAACAGTTTAATTCCTGAAATGAGTTCGGACGCGTGATTGAAAAAGAGGGAGAAAAAGAAACAGGGTCCGGTACGACTTTCCGATCGGCTGAAATTGAAGTGTACAATACACTGTTTTTCGGATTCCGGTTCCGAATAAAATTCTCCGGAAATCACATAGAAAGTTTCTCGGGTTAGATAGAGGGGACATGCAAAGTTTGAGCACCAACGGAAGACATTTGGGGGTGCCGGTGTGCCACAAACCAGCATTCGCCGAAACTCGGATTATCGTGAAAAATGTGTTAAAGCTCGTTATTTGAGGCTGAAATCGAACAAAGTTGATTCCTGAAATCAACAGGTTGATTCCTGAAATGAGCTCGGACGCGTGATTGAAAAACAGGGAGAAAAATAAACAAGGTCTCGTACAACCTTCCGAACGGCTGAAATTAAAGTGTATAATACACGGTTTTTCGGGATTCCGGAACAAAATTCTCCGTAAATCACATAGAAAGTTCCTCGGGTCATATAAAGCGGTCACGCAAAGTTTGAGCACCAACGGAAGACATTTGGGGGTGCCGGTGTGACACAAACCAGCATTCGCCGAAACTCGGATTATCTTGAAAAATGTGTTAAAGCTCGTTATTTGAGGCTGAAATCGAACAAGTTGATTCCTGAAATCTAACAGGATGATTCCTGAATTGAGCTCGGACGCGTGATTGAAAAACAGGGAGATAAAGAAACATGGTCCGGTACGACCTTCCGAACGGCTGAAATTAAAGTGTAATAATACACGGTTTTTTTTCGGATTCCGGGTCTCGGAACAAAATTCTACGGAAATCACATAGAAAGTTCCTCGGGTGAGATAAAGCGGCCACGCAAAGTTTGAGCACTAACGGAAGACATTTGGGGGTGCCGGTGTGCCAAAACCAAAGATTCGCCGAAACTCGGATTATCGTGAAAAATGTGTTAAAGCTCGTTATTTGAGGCTGAAATCGAACAGGTTGATTCCTGAAATCGAACAGTTTGATTCCTGAAATGAGCTCGGGCGCGTGATTGAAAAAGAGGGAGAAAAAGAAACAGGGTCCGATACGACTTTCCGATCGGCTCAAATTGAAGTGTATAATACACGGTTTTTCGGGATTCCGGAATAAAATTCTCCGGAAATCACATAGAAAGTTTCTCGGGTCAGATAAAGGGGCCATGCAAAGTTTGAGCACCAACGGAAGACATTTGGGGGTGCCGGTGTGCCACAAACCAAAGATTCGCGAAACTCGATTATCGTGAAAAATATGTTAAAGCTCGTTATTTGAGGCTGAAATCGAACAGGTTGATTCCTGAAATCGAACAGGTTGATTCCTGAAATGAGCTCGGACGCGTGATTGAAAAACAGGGAGAAAAAGAAACAAGGTCTCGTACAACCTTCCGAACGGCTGAAATTGAAGTGTATAATACACGGTTTTTCGGGATTCCGGGGTCCCGGAACAAAATTATCCGGAAATCACATAGAAAGTTCCTCGGGTCATATAAAGCGGTCACGCAAAGTTTGAGCACCAACGGAAGACATTTGGGGTGCCGGTGTGCCAAAAACCAGCATTCGCCGAAACTCGGATTATCGTGAAAAATGTGTTAAAGCTCGTTATTTGAGGCTGAAATCGAACAGGTTGATTCCTGAAATCGAACAGGTTGATTCCTGAAATGAGCTCGGACGCGTGATTGAAAAACAGGGAGAAAAAGAAACAAGGTCTAGTACGACCTTCCGAACAGGTGAAATTGAAGTGTATAATACACGTTTTTTCGGGATTCTGGGGTCCCGGAACAAAATTCTCCGAAATCACATAGAAAGTTCCTTGGTCATATAAAGCGAACACGCAAAGTTTGAGCACCAACGGAAGACATTTGGGGGTGCCGGTGTGCCAAAAACATCATTCGCCGAAACTCCGATTATCGTGAAAATGTGTTAAAGCTCGTTATTTGAGGCAAATCCTTAAATCGAGGTTGATTCCTTAAATCGAACAGGTTGATTCCTGAAATGAGCTCGGACGCGTAATTGAAAAACAAGGAGAAAAAGAAAAAGGGTCCGCACGACCTTCCGAACGGCTCAAATTGAAGTGTATAATACACGGTTTTTGGGATTCCAGGGTCCCGAACAAAATTCTCCGGAAATCACATAGAAAGTTTCTCGGGTCAGATAAAGCGGCCACGCAAAGTTTGAGAACCAACGGAAGACATTTGGGGGTGCCAGTGTGCTACAAACCAGCATTCGCCGAAACTCGGATTATCGTGAAAAATGTGTTAAAGCTCGTTATTTGAGGCTGAAATCGAACAGGTTGATTCCTAAAATCGAACAGGTTGATTCCTGAAATGAGCTCCGACGCGTAATTGAAAAACAGGGAGAAAAAGAAACAGGGTCCGGTACGACCTTCCGAACGGCTGAAATTAAAGTGTAATAATACACGGTTTTTCGGGATTTCAGGGTCCCGAACAAAATTCTCCGGAAATCACATAGAAAGTTTCTCGGGTCGATAAAAAGTTTGCGGTCACATTTGGGGGTGCAAAGTTTGAGCACCAACGGAAGACATTTGGGGAGTGCCGAACAAAGTTGATTCAAAATCGAATTGATTGAAATGAGCTCGGACGCGTGATTGAAAAAGAGGGAGAAAAAGAAACTCCTGGATTATCGTGAAAAATGTGTTAAAGCTCGTTATTTGAATAAAATTCTCCGGAAATCACATAGAAATTTTCTCGGAAGGGGCCATGCAAAGTTTGAGCACCAACGGAAGACATGATTCCGGTGAAAACCAAAGATCGAAACTTGATTCCGTGAAAATGAGCTCGTTATTTGAGGCGTAATTGAAAAAATCGAACAGGAGAAAATGAGCTCCGAAAAAACAGGAGAAAAATAAACAGGGTCCGATTTACGACCTTCCGAACGGCTGAAATTAAAGTGTAATAATACACGGTTTTTCGGGATTCCGGGGTCCCGGAACAAAATTCTCCGGAAATCACATAGAAAGTTTCTCGGGTCAGATAAAGCGGCCACGCAAAGTTTGAGCACTAACGGAAGACATTTGGGGGTGCCGGTGTGCCACAAACCAGCATTCGCCGAAACTCGGATTATCCTGAAAAATGTGTTAAAACTCGTTATTTGAAGCTGAAATCGAACAGGTTGATTCCTGAAATCGAACAGGTTGATTCCTGAAATGAGATCGGACGCGTGATGAAAAACTGGGAGAAAAAGAAACACGGTCCGGTACGACCTTCCGAACGGCTGAAATTGAAGTGTATAATACACGGTTTTTCGGGATTCCGGGGTCCCGGAACAAAATTCTCCGGAAATCACATAGAAAGTTCCTCGGGTCAGATAAAGCGGTCACGCAAAGTTTGAGCACCAACGGAAGACATTTGGGGGTGCCGGTGTGCCAGAAACCAGCATTCGCCGAAACTCGGATTATCGTGAAAAATGTGTTAAAGCTCGTTATTTGAGGCTGAAATCGAACAGGTTGATTCCTGAAATCGAACAGTTTAATTCCTGAAATGAGTTCGGACGCGTGATTGAAAAAGAGGGAGAAAAAGAAACAGGGTCCGGTACGACTTTCCGATCGGCTGAAATTGAAGTGTACAATACACTGTTTTTCGGGATTCCGGGGTTCCGGAATAAAATTCTCCGGAAATCACATAGAAAGTTTTCCGGGTCAGATAAAGGGGCCATGCAAAGTTTGAGCACCAACGGAAGACATTTGGGGGTGCCGGTGTGCCACAAACCAGCATTCGCCGAAACTCGGATTATCGTGAAAAATGTGTTAAAGCTCGTTATTTGAGGCTGAAATCGAACAGGTTGATTCCTGAAATCGAACAGGTCTATTCCTGAAATGAGCTCGGACGCGTGATTGAAAAACAGGGAGAAAAATAAACAAGGTCTCGTACAACCTTCCGAACGGCTGAAATTAAAGTGTATAATACACGGTTTTTCGGGATTCCGGAACAAAATTCTCCGTAAATCACATAGAAAGTTCCTCGGGTCATATAAAGCGGTCACGCAAAGTTTGAGCACCAACGGAAGACATTTGGGGGTGCCGGTGTGACATAAACCAGCATTCGCCGAAACTCGGATTATCGTGAAAAATGTGTTAAAGCTCGTTATTTGAGGCTGAAATCGAACAAGTTGATTCCTGAAATCTAACAGGATGATTCCTGAATTGAGCTCGGACGCGTGATTGAAAAACAGGGAGATAAAGAAACATGGTCCGGTACGACCTTCCGAACGGCTGAAATTAAAGTGTAATAATACACGGTTTTTCGGGATTCCGGGGTCTCGGAACAAAATTCTACGGAAATCACATAGAAAGTTTCTCGGGTCAGATAAAGCGGCCACGCAAAGTTTGAGCACTAACGGAAGACATTTGGGGGTGCCGGTGTGCCACAAACCAGCATTCGCCGAAACTCGGATTATCGTGAAAAATGTGTTAAAGCTCGTTATTTGAGGCTGAAATCGAACAGGTTGATTCCTGAAATCGAACAGGTTGATTCCTGAAATCGAACAGTTTGATTCCTGAAATGAGCTCGGGCGCGTGATTGAAAAAGAGGGAGAAAAAGAAACAGGGTCCGATACGACTTTCCGATCGGCTCAAATTGAAGTGTATAATACACGGTTTTTCGGGATTCCGGGGTTCCGGAATAAAATTCTCCGGAAATCACATAGAAAGTTTCTCGGGTCAGATAAAGGGGCCATGCAAAGTTTGAGCACCAACGGAAGACATTTGGGGGTGCCGGTGTGCCACAAACCAGCATTCGCCGAAACTCGGATTATCGTGAAAAATATGTTAAAGCTCGTTATTTGAGGCTGAAATCGAACAGGTTGATTCCTGAAATGAGCTCGGACGCGTGATTGAAAAACAGGGAGAAAAAGAAACAAGGTCTCGTACGACCTTCCGAACGGCTGAAATTGAAGTGTATAATACACGGTTTTTCGGGATTCCGGCGTCCCGGAACAAAATTATCCGGAAATCACATAGAAAGTTCCTCGGGTAATATAAAGCGGTCACGCAAAGTTTGAGCACCAACGGAAGACATTTGAGGGTGCCGGTGTGCCAAAAACCAGCATTCGCCGAAACTCGGATTATCGTGAAAAATGTGTTAAAGCTCGTTATTTGAGGCTGAAATCGAACAGGTTGATTCCTGAAATCGAACAGGTTGATTCCTGAAATGAGCTCGGACGCGTGATTGAAAAACAGGGAGAAAAAGAAACAAGGTCTAGTACGACCTTCCGAACGGCTGAAATTGAAGTGTATAATACACGGTTTTTCGGGATTCCGGGGTCCCGAACAAAATTCTCCAGAAATCACATAGAAAGTTCCTTGGGTCATATAAAGCGGCCACGCAAAGTTTGAGCACCAACGGAAGACATTTGGGGGTGCCGGTGTGCCAAAAACCAAAGATTCGCCAAACTCGATTATCGTGAAAAATGTGTTAAAGCTCGTTATTTGAGGCTGAAATCGAACAGGTTGATTCCTTAAATCGAACAGGTTGATTCCTGAAATGAGCTCGGACGCGTGATTGAAAACAAGGATAAAAAGAAAAAGGGTCCGGTACGACCTTCCGAACGGCTGAAATTGAAGTGTATAATACACGGTTTTTCGGGATTCCGGGGTCCCAGAACAAAATTCTCCGGAAATCACATAGAAAGTTTCTCGGGTACGATAAAGCGGCCACGCAAAGTTTGGGAACCAACGGAAGACATTTGGGGGTGCCGGTGTGCTAAAACCAAAGATTCTCCAAAACTCGGATTATCGTGAAAAATGTGTTAAAGCTCATTATTTGAGGTGAAATGGAACAAGTTGATTCCGAAATCGAACAGTTGATTCTGAAATGAGCTCGGACGCGTGATTGAAAAACAGGAAGAAAAAGAAACAAGGTCCGTACGACCTTCCGAACTACAAAATTAAAGTGTATAATACACGGTTTTTCGGGATTTCAGGGTCCCGAACAAAATTCTCCGGAAATCACATAGAAAGTTTCTCGGGTCAGATAAAGCGGCCACGCAAAGTTTGAGCACCAACGGAAGACATTTGGGGGTGCCGGTGTGCTACAAACCAGCATTCGCCGAAACTCGGATTATCGTGAAAAATGTGTTAAAGCTCGTTATTTGAGGCTGAAATGGAACAAGTTGATTCCTGAAATCGAACAGGTTGATTCCTGAAATGAGCTCGGACGCGTGATTTAAAAACAGGGAGAAAAAAAAACAGGGTCCGGTACGACCTTCCGAACGGCTGAAATTAAAGTGTAATAATACACGATTTTTCGGGATTCCGGGGTTCCGGAACAAAATTCTCCGGAAATCACATAGAAAGTTCCTCGGGTCAGATAAAGCGGCCACGCAAAGTTTGAGCACCAACGGAAGACATTTGGGGGTGCCGGTGTGCCACAAACCAGCATTCGCCGAAACTCGGATTATCGTGAAAAATGTGTTAAAGCTCGTTTTTTAAGGCTGAAATCGAACAGGTTGATTCCTGAAATCGAACAGGTTGATTCCTGAAATGAGCTCGGACGCGTGATTGAAAAACAGGGAGAAAAAGAAACACGGTCCGGTACGACCTTCCGAACGGCTGAAATTGAAGTGTATAATATACGGTTTTTCGGGATTCCGGGGTCCCGGAACAAAATTTTCCGGAAATCACATAGAAAGTTCCTCGGGTAATATAAAGCGGTCACGCAAAGTTTGAGCACCAACGGAAGACATTTGAGGGTGCCGGTGTGCCAAAAAACCAGCATTCGCCGAAACTCGGATTATCGTGAAAAATGTGTTAAAGCTCGTTATTTGAGGCTGAAATCGAACAGGTTGATTCCTGAAATAGAATAGGTTGATTCCTGAAATGAGCTCGGACGCGTGATTGAAAAACAGGGAGATAAAGAAACAGGGTCTGGTACGACCTTCAGAACGGCTCAAATTGAAGTTTATAATACACGGTTTTTCGGGATTCCGGGGTCCCGGAACAAAATTCTCCGGAAATCACATAGAAAGTTCCTTGGGTCATATAAAGCGGCCACGCAAAGTTTGAGCACCAACGGAAGACATTTGGGGGTGCCGGTGTGCCAAAAACCAGCATTCGCCGAAACTCGAATTATCGTGAAAAATGTGTTAAATCTCGTTATTTGAGGCTGAAATCGAACAGGTTGATTCCTTAAATCGAACAGGTTGATTCCTGAAATGAGCTCGGACGCGTGATTGAAAACAAGGATAAAAAGAAAAAGGGTCCGGTACGACCTTCCGAACGGCTGAAATTGAAGTGTATAATACACGGTTTTTCGGGATTCCGGGGTCCCAGAACAAAATTCTCCGGAAATCACATAGAAAGTTTCTCGGGTCAGATAAAGCGGCCACGCAAAGTTTGGGAACCAACGGAAGACATTTGGGGGTGCCAGTGTGCTACAAACCAGCATTCTCCAAAACTCGGATTATCGTGAAAAATGTGTTAAAGCTCATTATTTGAGGCTGAAATGGAACAGGTTGATTCCTGAAATCGAACAGGTTGATTCCTGAAATGAGCTCCGACGCGTAATTGAAAAACAGGAAGAAAAAGAAACAGGGTCCGGTACGACCTTCCGAATGGCTGAAATTAAAGTGTACTAATACACGGTTTTTCGGGATTCCGGGGTCCCGGAACAAAATTCTACGGAAATCACATAGAAAGTTTCTCGGGTCAGATAAAGCGGCCACGCAAAGTTTGATCACCAACGGAAGACATTTGGGGGTGCCAGTGTGCTACAAACCAGCATTCGCCGAAACTCGGATTATCGTGAAAAATGTGTTAAAGCTCGTTATTTGAGGCTGAAATCGAACAGGTTGATTCCTGAAATCGAACAGGTTGATTCCTGAAATGAGATCGGACGCGTGATGAAAAACTGGGAGAAAAAGAAACACGGTCCGGTACGACCTTCCGAACGGCTGAAATTGAAGTGTATAATACACGGTTTTTCGGGATTCCGGGGTTCCGGAACAAAATTCTCCGGAAATCACATAGAAAGTTCCTCGGGTCAGATAAAGCGGTCACGCAAAGTTTGAGCACCAACGGAAGACATTTGGGGGTGCCGGTGTGCCAGAAACCAGCATTCGCCGAAACTCGGATTATCGTGAAAAATGTGTTAAAGCTCGTTATTTGAAGCTGAAATCGAACAGGTTGATTCCTGAAATCGAACAGGTTTATTCATGAAATGAGCTCGGACGCGTGATTGAAAAACAGGGAGAAAAAGAAACAAGGTCTCGTACAACCTTCCGAACGGTTGAAATTAAAGTGTATAATACACGGTTTTTCGGGGTTCCGGGGTCCCGGAACAAAATTCTCCGTAAATCACATAGAAAGTTCCTCGGGTCATATAAAGCGGTCACGCAAAGTTTGAGCACCAACGGAAGACATTTGGGGGTGCCGGTGTGACACAAACCAGCATTCGCCGAAACTCGGATTATCTTGAAAAATGTGTTAAAGCTCGTTATTTGAGGCTGAAATCGAACAAGTTGATTCCTGAAATCTAACAGGATGATTCCTGAATTGAGCTCGGACGCGTGATTGAAAAACAGGGAGATAAAGAAACAGGGTCCGGTACGACCTTCCGAACGGCTGAAATTAAAGTGTAATAATACACGGTTTTTCGGATTCCGGGTCTCGGAACAAAATTCTACGGAAATCACATAGAAAGTTTCTCGGGTCAGATAAAGCGGCCACGCAAAGTTTGAGCACTAACGGAAGACATTTGGGGGTGCCGGTGTGCCACAAACCAGCATTCGCCGAAACTCGGATTATCGTGAAAAATGTGTTAAAGCTCGTTATTTGAGGCTGAAATCGAACAGGTTGATTCCTGAAATCAAACAGTTTGATTCCTGAAATGAGCTCGGGCGCGTGATTGAAAAAGAGGGAGAAAAAGAAACAGGGTCCGATACGACTTTCCGATCGGCTCAAATTGAAGTGTATAATACACGGTTTTTCGGGATTCCGGGGTTCCGGAATAAAATTCTCCGGAAATCACGTAGAAAGTTTCTCGGGTCATATAGAGGGGCCATGCAATGTTTGAGCACCAACGGAAGACATTTGGGGGTGCCGGTGTGCCACAAACCAGCATTCGGCGAAACTCGGATTATCGTGAAAAATGTGTTAAAGCTCGTTATTTGAGGTCAAATCGAACAAAGTTGATTCCTGAAATCGAACAGGTTGATTCCTGAAATGAGCTCGGACGCGTGATTGAAAAACAGGGAGAAAAAGAAACAAGGTCTCGTACAACCTTCCGAACGGCTGAAATTGAAGTGTATAATACACGGTTTTTCGGGATTCCGGGGTCCCGGAACAAAATTATCCGGAAATCACATAGAAAGTTCTTCGGGTCATATAAAGCGGTCACGCAAAGTTTGAGCACCAACGGAAGACATTTGGGGTGCCGGTGTGCCAAAAACCAGCATTCGCCGAAACTCGGATTATCGTGAAAAATGTGTTAAAGCTCGTTATTTGAGGCTGAAATCGAACAGGTTGATTCCTGAAATCGAACAGTTTGATTCCTGAAATGAGCTCGGACGCGTGATTGAAAAACAGGGAGAAAAAGAAACAAGGTCTAGTACGACCTTCCGAACGGCTGAAATTGAAGTGTATAATACACGGTTTTTCGGGATTTCGGGGTCCCGGAACAAAATTCTCCAGAAATCACATAGAAAGTTCCTTGGGTCATATAAAGCGGCCACGCAAAGTTTGAGCACCAACGGAAGACATTTGGGGGTGCCGGTGTGCCAAAAAACATCATTCGCCGAAACTCGGATTATCGTGAAAAATGTGTTAAATCTCGTTATTTGAGGCTGAAATCGAACAGGTTGATTCCTTAAATCGAACAGGTTGATTCCTGAAATGAGCTCGGACGCTTGATTGAAAAACAAGGAGAAAAAGAAAAAGGGTCCGGTACGACCTTCCGAACGGCTGAAATTGAAGTGTATAATACACGGTTTTTCGGGATTCCGGGGTCCCGGAACAAAATTCTCCGGAAATCACATAGAAAGTTTCTCGGGTCAGATAAAGCAGCCACGCAAAGTTTGGGAACCAACGGAAGACATTTGGGGGTGCCAGTGTGCTACAATCCAGCATTCGCCGAAATTCGGATTATCGTGAAAAATGTGTTAAAGCTCGTTATTTGAGGCTGAAATGGAACAGGTTGATTCCTAAAATCGAACAGGTTGATTCCTGAAATGAGCTCCGACGCGTAATTGAAAAACAGGGAGAAAAAGAAACAGGGTCCGGTACGACCTTCCGAACGGCTGAAATTAAAGTGTAATAATAATACGGTTTTTCGGATTCCGGGTCCCGAACAAAATTCTACGGAAATCACATAGAAAGTTCCTCGGGTCCGATAAAGCGGTCACGCAAAGTTTGAGCACCAACGGAAGACATTTGGGGGTGCGGTGTGCCACAAACCAAGATTCGCCGAAACTCGGATTATCGTGAAAAATGTGTTAAAGCTCGTTATTTAGGCTGAAATCGAACAGTTGATTCCTGAAATCGAACAGGTTGATTCCTGAAATGAGCTCTGACGCGTAATTGAAAAACAGGGAGAAAAAGAAACAGGGTCCGGTACGACCTTCCGAACGGCTGAAATTGAAGTGTATAATACACGGTTTTTCGGGATTCCGGGGTTCCAGAACAAAATTCTCCGAAAATCACATAGAAAGTTCCTCGGGTCAGATAAAGCGGCCACGCAAAGTTTGAGCACCAACGGAAGACATTTGGGGGTGCCGGTGTGCCACAAACCAGCATTCGCCGAAACTCGGATTATCGTGAAAAATGTGTTAAAGCTCGTTATTTAAGGCTGAAATCGAACAGGTTTATTCCTGAAATCGAACAGGTTGATTCCTGAAATGAGATCGGACGCGTGATTGAAAAACTGGGAGAAAAAGAAACACGGTCCGGTACGACCTTCCGAACGGCTGAAATTGAAGTGTATAATACACGGTTTTTCGGGATTCCGGGGTCCCGGAACAAAATTCTCCGGAAATCACATAAAGAGTTCCTCGGGTCAGATAAAGCGGTCACGCAAAGTTTGAGCACCAACGGAAGACATTTGTGGGTGCCGGTGTGCCAGAAACCAGCATTCGCCGAAACTCGGATTATCGTGAAAAATGTGTTAAAGCTCGTTATTTGAGGCTGAAATCGAACAGGTTGATTCCTGAAATCGAACAGGTTGATTCCTGAAATCGAACAGGTTGATTCCTGAAATGAGCTCGGACGCGTGATTGAAAAACAGGGAGAAAAAGAAACAAGGTCTCGTACAACCTTCCGAACGGCTGAAATTAAAGTGTATAATACACGGTTTTTCGGGATTCCGGGGTCCCGGAACAAAATTCTCCGTAAATCACATAGAACGTTCCTCGGGTCATATAAAGCGTTCACGCAAAGTTTGAGCATCAACGGAAGACATTTGGGGGTGCCGGTGTGACACAAACCAGCATTCGCCGAAACTCGGAATATCTTGAAAAATGTGTTAAAGCTCGTTATTTGAGGCTGAAATTGAACAAGTTGATTCCTGAAATCTAACAGGATGATTCCTGAATTGAGCTCGGACGCGTGATTGAAAAACAGGGAGATAAAGAAACAGGGTCCGGTACGACCTTCCGAACGGCTGAAATTAAAGTGTAATAATACACGATTTTTCGGGATTCCGGGGTCCCGGAACAAAATTCTCCGGAATCACATAGAAATTTTCTCGGGTCAGATAAAGCGGCCACGCAAAGTTTGAGCACCAACGGAAGACATTTGGGGGTGCCGGTGTGCCACAAACCAGCATTCGCCGAAACTCAGATTATCGTGAAAAATGTGTTAAAGCTCGTTATTTGAGGCTGAAATCGAACAGGTTTGTGACACCCTCATTTATTGCGGAAAAGTAAACACGTAATTCTACAGAAAAACTAACAGGATATGTTTGTAATAGGTTCAAATGGGTAAAAACCTGTAATTTTTAAAACCTGAACCTGTTATAAAGATATCCAAAAGGGAAGGTGTCAAACATGCAAGGTCCAAAATAAATCTCATGAATGAAACATCGCTAAAGTCGCGAAACAAAGTTATACAAACCAAATATGAGAAAGGGAGACATATGTCCCTAAAATGTATGTGACATAAAAAGGGTTTAAGGGTCACAATGAAATAAAACCAGTCTAGGTCCCAAGGTTACTTTGCTCGCTAGCTCGTCCATGTACCCCATATATGCATCACCTACCTGTCATTCGCATTTTATACAAATACGAAAGCCACAGTCAGTGGGGAGTAACTCCGAGTTCTTCCAGCCACGAAATGTCATAATTAATATAACATGTAAACATAAGAATATGAATATGAATGACACATAGCCTTAGCATATAGATGCTAGACAATCGTGCTTATCATGTGAACAACAATATAACAACACATAGTCCTAGCATGTGAATACTAGACCGACTCATACTACACTATCATGTGAATCACATAACATCCAGGAATCCAAACTCTATCAACCATAGCCGGCTTGCATCTCACCTTCTATGATTCATAGAATCACCATACAAGAAAGGGCAATATATCAAAGACAGGCATAAGTTCTTAGCACCGTCAATAGTCACTCAGAACTCGAGTCTATACCACGAGGTAGGGAAGGTAATCGAACCGGTATCTTGGCTCAGCGGTTAATATTAATAAAACATGGCCAAGACACAACACAACCCTAGCCTAAAATCTGCGCAGACCTAGACATGCGGATACACACCACCGCACCCAAGACCCACAACTTTTTTTTAAAACAAAGTGAAGTGAGTACCCTAAGGACACCACCGAAGGGTTGGCTAGTACTTAAGCTGACCACTTACTATCAAAATAAGTAACTGAGGTCATGCCCCAACTTGGATAAACATCCACTAGTCAGGAACACAAAGGCTATCAAGCAGTGAACATATACTCGTCAAAGACTATAAAGACCTATCTATGATGAAGGCCGAAGTACTCACCTAGGACCTAGTCCCAGCTAGTCCCAGCTTGAATACTTTAGCCCACACCACACAAGACTCACCACACAAGTCAAGTAAGACACCCACTTAACCATAAGAGGGCAAAAAGTCCTACTTACCAACATAAATTCTAATATTCTATCATGTGAAAGGCTATATAAATGTCTAATCAGCAGATAAACCAACAGTTCCTCAATAAGTATTCAATACTGATTACCAATTCTAACACTATTAACCATATTAAAGGCTTCAGGGGAATCTAGGGCCATTACTACAATATAAGAAACTACTTAAATCAACTAACTACACATGTGAAATAATAATTTAATAAATGGCCTAAAACAAGACAAGAAGACTCAAGTATAAGGCAACCAATTCATCCAACAACCAACATGTGAAATGATAATTACAAATATCAAGGCATAACATAAAACCTCCAATAACAACTAATCTCACCTCAAAGACAAACCCTCGACCCGAGTCCCGCGACGGGTCATCGGTCAAATCGAGGTCGATGGTTTAAACCTAGCTTGACCAAACTCGTTCGTCAAAATCTGCCCAAAGCTCGTCTTGGCCTGAGCTTTGCCCAAATTACAAAATTTATCGCAATATTATTCTCATGTTATTTCTAATTTTTATCATGTGAAAAACGAAAGTAAGACATTATCAATCACCTAAACACTTATCAAACAACAAACACAACATCAACTACTAATGTGACATTTATTCGTCGAGTAACTCGGAATAGTTACCTTAAGCTAGCAAAGAGACAAGCAATAAACTTGAGAAAGCTTCTAAAACCCAAAATTACTCTTCATCTTCAACCACATATGAGCCACCTAAAATAATTATGTGAAAGGACGATATTAACGAATTATCTTTATATAAAATATGAGACGGAAATTAATTTAATTATATTTTAAATAAACCAAACTAGCGTCAAAACAATTTATGGACACGGCTCAAAAGTTATTATGACAACCTCAAACTCGGCCTAACCACCAACTACACATGGCCTCAAACTTCGTGACTTAGCTAGGCCACGCCTAGGCCACGGCCGTGCCAACGCTAAGCTACAGCCAGGCCACAACTGTCTCCAACACTCCACCTAAACAACTACCCATCTCAGCCACTAAAACCCATGCTTGACTGTTCTAAAATCAGCCCACTCAATCACGTTAAAATAGTCCCAAAATCTTGCAAAGAACATCCCAAAACAACCCCACCACAAACCATGAACAACTCTAAAAAACCTGCACAAAGTGACCTCAAAACAGTCCTAAAATAGTCCCTCATCACCCCACGAAACAGCCTACTCAACACATTATAGCGGTCCCAAAAATACACAGAAACCGTCCAACATCGCTCACTCTTACGCCCTAAAAAAATCCCGAAAGGCACCATTTATCCATCCCAAACCGCCCCAAAACAAACCCTACATGTCAAGATACACCGTCTCAAATATAAAAGACAACAATTAGCACCCAAAACAATCCATACATGTCAAAGATACACCGTCTTAAATATACCACTTACTAGCTAGCATCCCAAATGATCCCTAGAGGTCGGTATACACCGTCTCAATCATCTCCACATATCGGTATACACCGTCTCAACTATACAACTGACTAATTAACATCCATAAGGATCCCTATATATAGTTATACACCGTCTCAACTATAAAACATACTAACAAATCTTCTCGCACCGTCTATTTTAGTACATACAACCGTCTTATAATAAATAAAGCTGAAAATATAAATGGGTTTGTAAAAATACATAACGAAAATGAATTTTACTTACAACGGATTGACGAGAACGACGAAAGGAGCGCTATGGAACAAAAATAGTTGAAAACGGATAAGGAACGAAGCACCGACGTCGATTAACAGATCAAAATTCAAAGAAAGGTACGAAAAGGAAGGAAAAAGAAGGAAGAAGAAGGAAAGAAGACGTCGTTGTTTATAAATGAGACAAAGAAAATGTTTAGCCTCGCTATTTATTATACGTACGTTTCTTCGTCGTTAAGAAACTTCGATCGTTATTAAAACCGTTTCGAGTTAAATTTAACCGATTTAAGTAAAAGTTTTAGTAATAAAACGGAATCAATAATAAATAAATTTAATGAGTGAAAATAAAATAAACTCAGCTAGTTAACGTAAATAATACAATATCGAATTGAATCGGAATTATTAGCGATTTTTACAAAACTAACGGATATTAATAAAAATTGCTAATTTAGTGAAATAAGCTCAAAATAGCTAATTGGACGGTTTTGTTCCCAAAATCCATCTCGGGTTCACTTAAAACAACTTTCATAAGGACTCGTAAAGAAACGGAAATTATTAAATAAATAAACTCGAACTAATTTCAATAAACTCGAACTAACTTTAAATAAACTTATTAATGATTATTAAAATTAACGTATCCAATTATGATGAAATTAATTAATTAGCTAAGCATATATATATAAATCGTTAAATGATGTAATTAAATTCAAAATAGCAATTAAAAGAATTTTATCCATCTTAATAAAATACGGGGTGTTACAAGGTTGATTCCTGAAATCGAACAGGTTGATTCCTGAAATGAGCTCGGACGCGTGATTGAAAAACTGGGAGAAAAAGAAACACGGTCCGGTACGACCTTCCGAACGGCTGAAATTGAAGTGTATAATACACGGTTTTTCGGGATTCCGGGGTCCCGGAACAAAATTCTCCGGAAATCACATAGAAAGTTCCTCTCGGTCGATAAAGCGGTCACGCAAAGTTTGAGCACCAACGGAAGACATTTGGGGTGCCGGTGTGCGAAAAACCAAAGATTCGCCGAAACTCGGATTATCGTGAAAATGTGTTAAAGCTCGTTATTTGAGGTCAAATCGAACAGTTGATTCCTGAAATGAGCTCGGACGCGTGATTGAAAAACAGGAGAAAAAGAAACAAGGTCTCGTACAACCTTCCGAACGGCTGAAATTAAAGTGTATAATACACGGTTTTTCGGGATTCCGGGGTCCCGGAACAAAATTCTCCGGAAATCACATAGAAAGTTCCTCTGGTTAGATAAAGCGGTCACGCAAAGTTTGAGCACCAACGGAAGACATTTGGGGGTGCCGGTGTGCGAAACCAAAGATTCGCCGAAACTCGATTATCGTGAAAAATGTGTTAAAGCTCGTTATTTGAGGTTTGAAAATCGAACAGTTGATTCCCGAAATCGAACAAGTTGATTCCTGAAATGAGCTCGGACGCGTGATTGAAAAACAGGGAGAAAAAGAAACAAGGTCTCGTACAACCTTCCGAACGGCTGAAATTAAAGTGTATAATACACGGTTTTTCGGGATTCCGGGGTCCCGGAACAAAATTCTACGGAAATCACATAGAAAGTTTCTCGGGTCAGATAAAGCGGCCACGTAAAGTTTGAGCACTAACGGAAGACATTTGGGGGTGCCGGTGTGCCACAAACCAGCATTCGCCGAAACTCGGATTATCGTGAAAAATGTGTTAAAACTCGTTATTTGAGGCTGAAATCGAACAGGTTGATTCCTGAAATCGAACAGGTTGATTCCTGAAATGAGCTCGGACGCGTGATTGAAAACAAAGATAAAAAAAAAAGGGTCCTGACGACCTTCCGAACGGCTGAATTGAAGTGTATAATACACGGTTTTTCGGGATTCCGGGGTCCCAGAACAAAATTCTCCGGAAATCACATAGAAAGTTTCTCGGGTCAGATAAAGCGGCCACGCAAAGTTTGGGAACCAACGGAAGACATTTGGGGGTGCCAAAGTGCTACAAACCAAAGATTCAGAAACTCCTCGGATTATCGTGAAAAATGTGTTAAAGCTCGTTATTTGAGGTCTGAAATGGAACAGTTGATTCCGAAATGAGCTCCGACGCGTAATTGTAAAACAGGAGAAAAAGAAACAGTCCCGATACGACTTTCCGAACGGCTCAAATTGAAGTGTATAATACACGGTTTTTCGGATTCCGGGATTCCTAAGATAAAATTCTCCGGAAATCACATAGAAAGTTTCTCGGGTCAGATAAAGGGGCCATGCAAAGTTCGAGCACCAACGGAAGACATTTGAGGGTGCCGGTGTGCCACAAACCAAAGATTCGTCGAAACTCGGATTATCGTGAAAAATGTTTTAAAGCTCGTTATTTGAGGTCGAAATGGAACAGTTGATTCCCGAAATCGAACAGGTTGATTCTGAAATGATCTCCGACGCGTAATTGAAAAACAGGAGAAAAAGAAACAGGTCCGTCACGACCTTCCGAACGGTCAAATTAAAGTGTAATAATACACGATTTTTCTGGGATTCCGGGTCCGGAACAAAATTCTCCGGAAATCACATAGAAAGTTCCCGGGTCGATAAAGCGGTCACGCAAAGTTTGAGCACCAACGGAAGACATTTGGAGGTGCCGGTGTGCCGAAAACCAACATTCGCGAAACTCGGATTATCGTGAAAAATGTGTTAAAGCTCGTTATTTGAGGCTGAAATCGAACAGGTTGATTCCTGAAATCGAACAGGTTGATTCCTGAAATGAGCTCGGACGCGTGATTAAAAAACAGGGAGAAAAAGAAACAAGGTCTCGTACAACCTTCCGAACGGCTGAAATTGAAGTGTATAATACACGGTTTTTCGGGATTCCGGGGTCCCGGAACAAAATTCTCCGGAAATCACATAGAAAGTTCCTCGGGTCAGATAAAGCGGTCACGCAAAGTTTGAGCACCAAAGGAAGACATTTGGCGGTGCCGGTGTGCCACAAACCAGCATTCGCCGAAACTCGGATTATCGTGAAAAATGTGTTAAAGCTCGTTATTTGAGGCTGAAATCGAACAGGTTGATTCCTTAAATCGAACAGGTTGATTCCTGAAATGAGCTCGGACGCGTGATTGAAAAACAGGGAGAAAAAGAAACACGGTCCAGTACGACCTTCCGAACGGCTCAAATTGAAGTGTATAATACACGGTTTTTCGGGATTCCGGGGTCCCGGAACAAAATTCTACGGAAATCACATAGAAAGTTTCTCGGGTCAGATAAAGCGGCCACGTAAAGTTTGAGCACTAACGGAAGACATTTGGGGGTGCCGGTGTGCCACAAACCAGCATTCGCCGAAACTCGGATTATCGTGAAAAATGTGTTAAAACTCGTTATTTGAGGCTGAAATCGAACAGGTTGATTCCTGAAATCGAACAGGTTGATTCCTGAAATGAGCTCGGACGCGTGATTGAAAACAAAGATAAAAAGAAAAAGGGTCCGGTACGACCTTCCGAACGGCTGAAATTGAAGTGTATAATACACGGTTTTTCGGGATTCCGGGGTCCCGAACAAAATTCTCCGGAAATCACATAGAAAGTTTCTCGGGTCAGA
Source organism: Silene latifolia (assembly GCF_048544455.1). NCBI lineage: Eukaryota > Viridiplantae > Streptophyta > Magnoliopsida > Caryophyllales > Caryophyllaceae > Silene > Silene latifolia. The sequence goes on along the minus strand of NW_027413162.1, from coordinate 168,542 downwards.
TAAAGCGGCCACGCAAAGTTTGGGAACCAACGGAAGACATTTGGGGGTGCCAGTGTGCTACAAACCAGCATTCGCCGAAACTCGGATTATCGTGAAAAATGTGTTAAAGCTCGTTATTTGAGGCTGAAATGGAACAGGTTGATTCCTAAAATCGAACAGGTTGATTCCTGAAATGAGCTCCGACGCGTAATTGTAAAACAGGGAGAAAAAGAAACAGGGTCCGATACGACTTTCCGATCGGCTCAAATTGAAGTGTATAATACACGGTTTTTCGGGATTCCGGGATTCCGGCATAAAATTCTCCGGAAATCACATAGAAAGTTTCTCGGGTCAGATAAAGGGGCCATGCAAAGTTCGAGCACCAACGGAAGACATTTGAGGGTGCCGGTGTGCCACAAACCAGCATTCGTCGAAACTCGGATTATCGTGAAAAATGTTTTAAAGCTCGTTATTTGAGGCTGAAATGGAACAGGTTGATTCCTGAAATCGAACAGGTTGATTCCTGAAATGATCTCCGACGCGTAATTGAAAAACAGGGAGAAAAAGAAACAGGGTCCGGTACGACCTTCCGAACGGCTGAAATTAAAGTGTAATAATACACGATTTTTCGGGATTCCGGGGTCCCGGAACAAAATTCTCCGGAAATCACATAGAAAGTTCCCCGGGTCAGATAAAGCGGTCACGCAAAGTTTGAGCACCAACGGAAGACATTTGGAGGTGCCGGTGTGCCAGAAACCAACATTCGCCGAAACACGGATTATCGTGAAAAATGTGTTAAAGCTCGTTATTTGAGGCTGAAATCGAACAGGTTGATTCCTGAAATCGAACAGGTTGATTCCTGAAATGAGCTCGGACGCGTGATTAAAAAACAGGGAGAAAAAGAAACAAGGTCTCGTACAACCTTCCGAACGGCTGAAATTGAAGTGTATAATACACGGTTTTTCGGGGTCCCGGAACAAAATTCTCCGGAAATCACATAGAAAGTTCCTCGGGTCAGATAAAGCGGTCACGCAAAGTTTGAGCACCAAAGGAAGACATTTGGCGGTGCCGGTGTGCCACAAACCAGCATTCGCCGAAACTCGGATTATCGTGAAAAATGTGTTAAAGCTCGTTATTTGAGGCTGAAATCGAACAGGTTGATTCCTGAAATCGAACAGGTTGATTCCTGAAATGAGCTCGGACGCGTGATTGAAAAACAGGGAGAAAAAGAAACACGGTCCAAGATGCGACCTTCCGAACGGCTGAAATTGAAGTGTATAATACACGGTTTTTCGGGATTCCGGAACAAAATTCTCCGGAAATTACATAGAAAGTTTCTCGGGTCAGATAAAGCGGCCACGCAAAGTTTGAGCACCAACGGAAGACATTTGGGGGTGCCAATGTGCCTGAAACCAAAGATTCGCCAAACTCGGATTATCTTGAAAAATGTGTTAAAGCTCGTTATTTGAGGCCGAAATCGAAATCAGTTGATTCTTGAAATGAGCTCGGACGCGTGATTGAAAAACAAGGAGAAAAAGAAACTGGGTCCTCGTACGACCTTCCGAACGGCCAAATTGAAGTGTATAATACACGGTTTTTTCGGTTTCCGGTCCCGAACAAAATTCTCCGGAAATCACATAGAAAGTTTCTCGGGTACGATAAAGCGGCCACGCAAAGTTTGGGAACCAACGGAAGACATTTGGGGGTGCCAAAGGTGTACAAACCAAAGATTCGCCGAAACTCGGATTATCGTGAAAAATGTGTTAAAGCTCGTTATTTGAGGCTGAAATGGAACAGGTTGATTCCTGAAATCGAACAGGTTGATTCCTGAAATGAGCTCTGACGCGTAATTGAAAAACAGGGAGAAAAAGAAACAGGGTCCGGTAGGACCTTCCGAACGGCTGAAATTGAAGTATATAATACACGGTTTTTCGGGATTCCGGGGTGCCGGAACAAAATTCTCCGGAAATCACATAGAAAGTTTCTCGGGTCAGAGAAAGCGGCCACGCAAAGTTTGAGCACTAACGGAAGACATTTGGGGGTGCCGGTGTGACACAAACCAGCATTCGCCGAAACTCGGATTATCGTGAAAAATGTGTTAAAGCTCGTTATTTGAGGCTGAAATCGAACAGGTTGATTCCTGAAATCGAACAGTTTGATTTCTGAAATGAGCTCGGGCGCGTGATTGAAAAAGAGGGAGAAAAAGAAACAGGGTCCGATACGACTTTCCGATCGGCTCAAATTGAAGTGTATAATACACGGTTTTTCGGGATTCCGGGGTTCCGGAATAAAATTCTCCGGAAATCACATAGAAAGTTTCTCGGGTTAGATAAAGGGGCCATGCAAAGTTTGAGCACCAACGGAAGACATTTGGGGGTGCCGGTGTGCCACAAAACCAAAGATTCGCGAAACTCGGATTATCGTGAAAAATGTGTTAAAGCTCGTTATTTGAGGCTGAAATCGAACAGGTTGATTCCTGAAATCGAACAGGTTGATTCCTGAAATGAGCTCGGACGCGTGATTGAAAAACAGGGAGAAAAAGAAACAAGGTCTCGTACAACCTTCCGAACGGCTGAAATTGAAGTGTATAATACACGGTTTTTCGGAATTCCGGGGTCCCGGAACAAAATTATCCGGAAATCTCATAGAAAGTTCCTCGGGTCATATAAAGCGGTCACGCAAAGTTTGAGCACCAACGGAAGACATTTGGCGGTGCCGATGTGCCAAAAACCAGCATTCGCCGAAAGTCGGATTATCGTGAAAAATGTGTTAAAGCTCGTTATTTGAGGCTGAAATCGAACAGGTTGATTCCTGAAATCGAACAGTTTGATTCCTGAAATGAGCTCGGACGCGTGATTGAAAAACTGGGAGAAAAAGAAACACGGTCCGGTACGACCTTCCGAACGGCTGAAATTGAAGTGTATAATACACGGTTTTTCGGGATTCCGGGGTCCCGGAACAAAATTATCCGGAAATCACATAGAAAGTTCCTCGGGTCATATAAAGCGGTCACGCAAAGTTTGAGCACCAACGGAAGACATTTGGCGGTGCCGGTGTGCCAAAAACCAGCATTCGCCGAAACTCGGATTATCGTGAAAAATGTGTTAAAGCTCGTTATTTGAGGCTGAAATCGAACAGGTTGATCCCTGAAATCGAACAGTTTGATTCCTGAAATGAGCTCGGACGCGTGATTGAAAAATAGGGAGAAAAAGAAACAAGGTCTAGTACGACCTTCCGAACGGCTGAAATTGAAGTATATAATACACGTTTTTTCGAGATTTCGGGGTCCTGGAACAAAATTCTCCAGAAATCACATAGAAAGTTCCTTGGGTCATATAAAGCGGCCACGCAATGTTTGAGCACCAACGGAAGACATTTGGGAGTGCCGGTGTGCCAAAAAACATCATTCGCCGAAACTCGGATTATCGTGAAAAATGTGTTAAATCTCGTTATTTGAGGCTGAAATCGAACAGGTTGATTCCTTAAATCGAACAGGTTGATTCCTGAAATGAGCTCCGACGCGTGATTGAAAAACAGGGAGAATAAGAAACAGGGTCCGGTACGACCTTCCGAACGGCTGAAATTGAAGTGTATAATACACGGTTTTTCGGGATTCCGGGGTCCCGGAACAAAATTCTCCGGAAATCACATAGAAAGTTTCTCGGTCGAGAAAGCGGCCACGCAAAGTTTGAGCACTAACGGAAGACATTTGGGGGTGCCGGTGTGCCGAAAACCAAAGATTCGCCGAAACTCGGATTATCGTGAAAAATGTGTTAAAGCTCGTTATTTGAAGCTGAAATCGAACAGGTTGATTCCTGAAATCGAACAGGTTGATTCCTGAAATGAGATCGGACGCGTGATGAAAAACTGGGAGAAAAAGAAACACGGTCCGGTTTACCTTCCGAACGGGCTGAAATTGAAGTGTATAATACACGGTTTTTCGGGATTCCGGGGTCCCGGAACAAAATTCTCCGGAAATCACATAGAAAGTTTCTCGGGTCAGAGAAAGCGGCCACGCAAAGTTTGAGCACTAACGGAAGACATTTGGGGGTGCCGGTGTGACAAAACCAAAGATTCGCCGAAACTCGGATTATCGTGAAAATGTGTTAAAGCTCGTTATTTGAGGCTGAAATCGAACAGGTTGATTCCTGAAATCGAACAGTTTGATTTCTGAAATGAGCTCGGACGCGTGATTGAAAAACAGGGAGAAAAAGAAACAAGGTCTAGTACGACCTTCCGAACGGCTGAAATTGAAGTGTATAATACACGGTTTTTCGGGATTTCGGGGTCCCGGAACAAAATTCTCCAGAAATCACATAGAAAGTTCCTTGGGTCATATAAAGCGGCCACGCAAAGTTTGAGCACCAACGGAAGACATTTGGGGGTGCCGTGTGCCAAAAAACCGATTCGCCGAAACTCCTGATTATCAAAGAAAAATGTGTTAAAGCTCGTTATTTGAGGCCGAAATCGAACAGGTTGATTCTTGAAATGAGCTCGGACGCGTGATTGAAAAACAAGGAGAAAAAAAACAGTCCTGACGACCTTCCGAACGGCTCAAATTGAAGTGTATAATACACGGTTTTTCGGGGTCCCGAACAAAATTCTCCGGAAATCACATAGAAAGTTTCTCGGGTACGATAAAGCGGCCACGCAAAGTTTGGGAACCAACGGAAGACATTTGGGGGTGCCAGTGTTACAAACCAAAGATTCGCCGAAACTCGGATTATCGTGAAAAATGTGTTAAAGCTCGTTATTTGAGGTCGAAATGGAACAGTTGATTCCCGAAATCGAACAAAGTTGATTCCTGAAATGAGCTCGACGCGTAATTGAAAAACAGGGAAAAAAGAAACAGGTCCGTACGACCTTCCGAACGGTCAAATTAAAGTGTAATAATACACGGTTTTTCGGATTCCGGTCCCTAACAAAATTCTCCGGAAATCACATAGATGGTTTCTCGGGTAAGATAAAGCGGCCACGCAAAGTTTGAGCACTAACGAAAGACATTTGGGGTGCCGGTGTGCATAAAACCAAATTCGCCGAAACTCGGATTATCGTGAAAAATGTGTTAAAGCTCGTTATTTGAGGCTGAAATCGAACAGGTTGATTCCTTAAATCGAAATGGTTGATTCCTGGAATGAGCTCGGACGCGTGATTGAAAAATAGGGAGAAAAAGTAACAGGGTCCGGTACGACCTTCCGAACGGCTGAAATTGAAGTGTATAATACACGGTTTTTCGGGATTCCGGAACAAAATTCTCCGGAAATCACATAGAAAGTTTCTCGGGTCAGATAAAGCGGCCACGCAAAGTTTGGGAACCAACGGAAGACATTTGGGGGTGCCAGTGTGCTACAAACCAGCATTCGCCGAAACTCGGATTATCGTGAAAAATGTGTTAAAGCTCGTTATTTGAGGCTGAAATGGAACAGGTTGATTCCTAAAATCGAATAGGTTGATTCCTGAAAAGAGCTCCGACGCGTAATTGAAAAACAGGGAGAAAAAGAAACAGCGTCCGATACGACTTTCCGATCGGCTCAAATTGAAGTGTATAATACACGGTTTTTCGGGATTCCGGGATTCCGGCATAAAATTCTCCGGAAATCACATAGAAAGTTTCTCGGGTTAGATAAAGGGGCCATGCAAAGTTCGAGCACCAACGGAAGACATTTGAGGGTGCCGGTGTGCCACAAACCAGCATTCGTCGAAACTCGGATTATCGTGAAAAATGTTTTAAAGCTCGTTATTTGAGGCTGAAATGGAACGGGTTGATTCCTGAAATCGAACAGGTTGATTCCTGAAATGATCTCCGACGCGTAATTGAAAAACAGGAGAAAAAAGAAACAGAGGTCCGTACGACCTTCCGAACGGTCAAATTAAAGTGTAATAATACACGATTTTTCTTCCAGATTCCGGGTCCCTAACAAAATTCTCCGGAAATCACATAGAAAGTTCCCGGGTCGATATAAAGCGGTCACGCAAAGTTTGAGCACCAACGGAAGACATTTGGGGGTGCCGGTGTGCCACAAACCAGCATTCGCCGAAACTCGGATTATCGTGAAAAATGTGTTAAAGCTCGTTATTTGAGGCTGAAATCGAACAGGTTGATTCCTGAAATCGAACAGGTTGATTCCTGAAATGAGCTCGGACGCGTGATTAAAAAACAGGGAGAAAAAGAAACAAGGTCTCGTACAACCTTCCGAACGGCTGAAATTGAAGTGTATAATACACGGTTTTTCGGGATTCCGGGGCCCCGGAACAAAATTCTCCGTAAATCACATAGAAAGTTCCTCGGGTCATATAAAGCGGTCACGCAAAGTTTGAGCACCAACGGAAGACATTTGGGGGTGCCGGTGTGCCAAAAAACCAAAGATTCGCCGAAACCCTGATTATCGTGAAAATGTGTTAAAGCTCGTTATTTGAGGCTGAAATCGAACAGGTTGATTCTTGAAATGAGCTCGGACGCGTGATTGAAAAACAAGGAGAAAAAGAAACAGGTCCGACGACCTTCCGAACGGCCAAATTGAAGTGTATAATACACGGTTTTTTCGGGTTCCGGTCCCGAACAAAATTCTCCGGAAATCACATAGAAAGTTTCTCGGGTCAGATAAAGCGGTCACGCAAAGTTTGGGAACCAACGGAAGACATTTGGGGGTGCCAGTGTGTTACAAACCAGCATTCGCCGAAACTCGGATTATCGTGAAAAATGTGTTAAAGCTCGTTATTTGAGGCTGAAATGGAACAGGTTGATTCCTGAAATCGAACAGGTTGATTCCTGAAATGAGCTCTGACGCGTAATTGAAAAACAGGGAGAAAAAGAAACAGGTCCGATTTACCTTCCGAACTACAGTGAAATTAAAGTGTAATAATACACGGTTTTTCGGGATTCCGGGGTCCCGGAACAAAATTCTCCGCAAATCACATAGATGGTTTCTCGGGTAAGATAAAGCGGCCACGCAAAGTTTGAGCACTAACAGAAGACATTTGGGGGTGCCGGTGTGCCGCAAACCAGCATTCGCCGAAACTCGGATTATCGTGAAAAATGTGTTAAAGCTCGTTATTTGAGGCTGAAATCGAACAGGTTGATTCCTTAAATCGAAATGGTTGATTCCTGGAATGAGCTCGGACGCGTGATTGAAAAACAGGAGAAAAAGTAAACAGGTCCGTCATTTACCTTCCGAACGGCTCAAATTGAAGTGTATAATACACGGTTTTTCGGATTCCGGTCCCGAACAAAATTCTCCGAAATCACATAGAAAGTTCCTCGGGTCGATATAAAGCGGTCACGCAAAGTTTGAGCACCAAAGGAAGACATTTGGCGGTGCCGGTGTGCCTGAAACCAAAGATTCGCCGAAACTCGGATTATCGTGAAAAATGTGTTAAAGCTCGTTATTTGAGGTCAAATCGAACAAAGTTGATTCCTTAAATCGAACAAGTTGATTCCTGAAATGAGCTCGGACGTGTGATTGAAAAACAGGAGAAAAGAAACACGGTCCAAGACGACCTTCCGAACGGCTGAAATTGAAGTGTATAATACACGGTTTTTCGGGATTCCGGGGTCCCGGAACAAAATTCTCCGGAAATCACATAGAAAGTTTCTCGGGTCTGATAAAGCGGCCACGCAAAGTTTGAGCACCAACGGAAGACATTTGGGGGTGCCAGTGTGCCACAAACCAGCATTCGCCGAAACTCGGATTATCGTGAAAAATGTGTTAAAGCTCGTTATTTGAGGCTGAAATCGAACAGGTTGATTCCTTAAATCGAACAGGTTGATTCCTGAAATGAGCTCGGACGCGTGATTGAAAAACAGGGAGAAAAAGAAACAGGGTCCGGTACGACCTTCCGAACGGCTGAAATTGAAGTGTATAATACACGGTTTTTCGGGATTCCGGCGTCCGGGAACAAAATTCTCCTGAAATCACATAGAAAGCTCCTCGGGTCAGATAAAGCGGTCACGCAAAGTTTGAGCACCAAAGGAAGACATTTGGCGGTGCCGGTGTGCCACAAACCAAAGATTCGCCGAAACTCGATTATCGTGAAAAATGTGTTAAAGCTCGTTATTTGAGGTCGAAATGGAACAGGTGACTCTGAAATCGAACAGGTTGATTCCTGAAATGAGCTCCGACGCGTAATTGAAAAACAGGGAGAAAAAGAAACAGGGTCCGGTACGACCTTCCGAACGGCTGAAATTAAAGTGTAATAATACACGATTTTTCTGATTCCGGTTCCTGAACAAATTTCTCCGAAATCACATAGAAAGTTCCTCGGGTCAGATAAAGCGGCCACGCAAAGTTTGAGCACCAAAAGAAGACATTTGGCGGTGCCGGTGTGCCTGAAAACCAAAGATTCGCCGAAACTCGGATTATCGTGAAAATGTGTTAAAGCTCGTTATTTGAGGTCAAATCGAACAGTTGATTCCTCAAATCGAACAGGTTGAATCCTGAAATGAGCTCGGGACGCGTGATTGAAAAAAAAGGAGAAAAAGAAATGTGTCCGCATACGACCTTCCGAACGCTCAAATTGAAGTGTATAATACACGGTTTTTCTGATTGAGTCCCTAACAAAATTCTCCGGAAATCAATAGAAAGTTTCTTGGGTCAGATAAAGCGGCCACGGAAAGTTTGAGGACCAACGGAAGACATTTGGGGGTGCCAGTGTGCTACAAACCAAAGATTCGCCAAACTCGGATTATCGTGAAAAATGTGTTAAAGCTCGTTATATGAGGTCCGAAATGGAACAGTTGACTCTGAAATCGAACAGGTTGATTCCTGAAATGAGCTCCGACGCGTAATTGAAAAAAGGAGAAAAAGAAACAGGGTCCTAGATCGACCTTTCGAACGGTGAAATTAAAGTGTAATAATACACGGTTATTCGGGATTTCGGGGTCCCGGAACAAAATTCTTCGGAAATCACATAGAAAGTTTCTCGGGTCAAATAAAGCGGCCACGCAAAGTTTGAGCACCAATGGAAGACATTTGGGGGTGCCAGTGTGCTACAAACCAGCATTCGCCGAAACTTGAATTATCGTGAAAAATGTGTTAAAGCTCGTTATTTGAGGCTGAAATGGAACAGGTTGATTACTGAAATCGAACAGGTTGATTCCTGAAATGAGCTCCGACGCGTAATTGAAAAACAGGGAGAAAAAGAAACAGGGTCCGGTACGACCTTCCGAACGGCTGAAATTAAAGTGTAGTAATACACGGTTATTCGGGATTCCGGGGTCCCGGAACAAAATTTTTCTTAAATCACATAGAAAGTTTCTCGGGTCAAATAAAGCGGCCACGCAAAGTTTGAGCACCAACGGAAGATATTTGGGGGTGCCGGTGTGCCACAAACCAGCATTCGCCGAAACTCGGATTATCGTGAAAAATGTGTTAAAGCTCGTTATTTGAGGCTGAAATCGAACAGGTTGATTCCTTAAATCGAACAGTTTGATTCTTGAAATAAGCTCGGACGCGTGATTGCTTGCAGGGAGAAAAGAAAGAGGGTCCGGTGCGACCTTCCGAACGGTCTGAAATTGAAGTGTATAATACACGTTTTTTCGGGATTTCGGGGTCCCGGAACAAAATTCTCCAGAAGTCACATAGAAAGTTCCTTGGGTCATATAAAGCGGCCACGCAAAGTTTGAGCACCAACGGAAGACATTTGGGGGTGCCGGTGTGCCAAACCAAAGATTCGCCGAAACTCGGATTATCGTGAAAATGTGTTAAAGCTCGTTATTTGAGGCTGAAATCGAACAGGTTGATTCCTTAAATCGAACAGGTTGATTCCTGAAATGAGCTCGGACGCGTGATTGAAAAACAGGGAGAAAAAGAAACAGGGTCCGGTACGACCTTCCGAACGGCTGAAATTAAAGTGTAATAATACACGGTTATTCGGCATTCCGGGGTCCCGGAACAAAATTCTTCGGAAATCACATAAAAAGTTTCTTGGGTCAAATAAAGCGGTCACGCAAAGTTTGAGCACCAACGGAAGACATTTGGGGTGCGGTGTGCCTGAAACCAAAGATTCGCCAAACTCGGATTATCGTGAAAAATGTGTTAAAGCTCGTTATTTGAGGCTGAAATCGAACAGGTTGATTCCTGAAATCGAACAGTTTGATTCCTGAAATGAGCTCGGGCGCGTGATTGAAAAAGAGGGAGAAAAAGAAACAGGGTCCGATACGACTTTCCGATCGGCTCAAATTGAAATGTATAATACACGGTTTTTCGGGATTCCGGAGTTCCGGAATAAAATTCTCCGGAAATCACATAGAAAGTTTCTCGGGTCAGATAAAGGGGCCATGCAAAGTTTGAGAACCAACGGAAGACATTTGGGGGTGCCGGTGTGCCACAAACCAGCATTCGGCGAAACTCGGATTATCGTGAAAAATGTGTTAAAGCTCGTTATTTGAGGCTGAAATCGAACAGGTTGATTCCTGAAATCGAACAGTTTGATACCTGAAATGAGCTCGGAAGCGTGATTGAAAAACAGGGAGAAAAAGAAACAAGGTCTAGTACGACCTTCCGAACGGCTGAAATTGAAGTGTATAATACACGTTTTTTCGGGATTTCGGGGTCCCGGAACAAAATTCTCCAGAAATCACATAGAAAGTTCCTTGGGTCATATAAAGCGGTCACGCAAAGTTTGAGCACCAACGGAAGACATTTGGGGGTGCCGGTGTGCCAAAAAACATCATTCGCCGAAACTCGGATTATCGTGAAAAATGTGTTAAATCTCGTTATTTGAGGCAAATCGAACAAAGTTGATTCCTTAAATCGAACAGGTTGATTCCTGAAATGAGCTCGGACGCTTGATTGAAAAACAAGGAGAAAAAGAAAAAGGGTCCGGTACGACCTTCCGAACGGCTCAAAATTGAAGTGTATAATACACGGTTTTTCGGGATTCCGGGGTCCCGGAACAAAATTCTCCGGAAATCACATAGAAAGTTTCTCGGGTCGATAAAAGCGGCCATGCAAAGTTTGGGAACCAACGGAAGACATTTGGGGGTGCCGTGTGCTACAAACCAAAGATTCGCCGAAATTCGGATTATCGTGAAAAATGTGTTAAAGCTCGTTATTTGAGGTCGAAATGGAACAGTTGATTCCTAAAATCGAACAAAGTTGATTCCTGAAATGAGCTCCGACGCGTAATTGAAAAACAGGAGAAAAAGAAACAGGTCCTGATTTACCTTCCGAACGGAAATTAAAGTGTAATAATACACGATTTTTCGGATTCCGGGTCCCCGAACAAAATTCTCCGAAATAACGTAGAAAGTTTCTCGGGTCGATAAAGCGGCCACGCAAAGTTTGAGCACCAACGGAAGACATTTGGGGGTGCCGGTGTGCCAAACCAAAGATTCGCCGAAACTTAGATTATCGTGAAAAATGTGTTAAAGCTCGTTATTTGAGGTCGAAATCGAACAAAGTTGATTCGAACGAAATGAGCTCGGACGCGTGATTGAAAAACTGGGAGAAAAAGAAACACGGTCCGGTACGACCTTCCGAACGGCTGAAATTGAAGTGTATAATACACGGTTTTTCGGGATTCCGGGGTCCCGGAACAAAATTCTCCGGAAATCACATAGAAAGTTCCTCGGGTCAGATAAAGCGGTCACGCAAAGTTTGAGCACCAACGGAAGACATTTGGGGGTGCCGGTGTGCCGAAAACCAAAGATTCGCCGAAACTCGGATTATCGTGAAAAATGTGTTAAAGCTCGTTATTTGAGGTCAAAATCGAACAAAGTTGATTCCCGAAATCGAACAGGTTGATTCCTGAAATGAGCTTGGACGCGTGATTGAAAAACAGGGAGAAAAAGAAACAAGGTCTCGTACAACCTTCCGAACGGCTGAAATTAAAGTGTATAATACACGGTTTTTCGGGATTCCGGGGTCCCGGAACAAAATTCTCCGTAAATCACATAGAACGTTTCTCGGGTCATATAAAGCATTCACGCAAAGTTTGAGCACCAACGGAAGACATTTGGGGGTGCCGGTGTGACACAAACTAGCATTCGCCGAAACTCGGATTATCTTGAAAAATGTGTTAAAGCTCGTTATTTGAGGCTGAAATTGAACAAGTTGATTCCTGAAATCTAACAGGATGATTCCTGAATTGAGCTCGGACGCGTGATTGAAAAACAGGGCGATAAAGAAACAGGGTCCGGTACGACCTTCCGAACGGCTGAAATTAAAGTGTAATAATACACGGTTTTTCGGGATTCCGGGGTCTCGGAACAAAATTCTACGGAAATCACATAGAAAGTTTCTCGGGTCAGATAAAGCGGCCACGCAAAGTTTGAGCACTAACGGAAGACATTTGGGGGTGCCGGTGTGACACAAACCAGCATTCGCCGAAACTCGGATGATCGTGAAAAATGTATTAAAGCTCGTTATTTGAGGCTGAAATCGAACAGGTTGATTCCTGAAATCGAACAGTTTGATTCCTGAAATGAGCTCGGGCGCGTGATTGAAAAAGAGGGAGAAAAAGAAACAGGGTCCGATACGACTTTCCGATCGGCTCAAATTGAAGTGTATAATACACGGTTTTTCGGGATTCCGGAATAAAATTCTCCGGAAATCACAAAGAAAGTTTCTCGGGTCAGATAAAGGGGCCATGCAAAGTTTGAGCACCAACGGAAGACATTTGGGGGTGCCGGTGTGCCAAAAACCAAAGATTCGCGAAACTCGGATTATCGTGAAAAATGTGTTAAAGCTCGTTATTTAGGCTGAAATCGAACAGTTGATTCCTGAAATCGAACAGGTTGATTCCTGAAATGAGCTCGGACGCATGATTGAAAAACAGGAGAAAAAGAAACAAGGTCTCGACAACCTTCCGAACGGTTTGAAATTGAAGTGTATAAATACACGGTTTTTCGATTCCGGTCCCGAACAAAATTATCCGGAAATCACATAGAAAGTTCCTCGGGTCATATAAAGCGGTCACGCAAAGTTTGAGCACCAACGGAAGACATTTGGGGTGCCGGTGTGCCAAAAACCAAAGATTCGCCGAAACTCGGATTATCGTGAAAAATGTGTTAAAGCTCGTTATTTGAGGCTGAAATCGAACAGGTTGATTCCTGAAATCGAACAGGTTGATTCCTGAAATGAGCTCGGACGCGTGATTGAAAAACAGGGAGAAAAAGAAACAAGGTCTCGTACAACCTTCCGAACGGCTGAAATTAAAGTGTATATACATGGTTTTTCGGGATTCCGGGGTCCCGGAACAAAATTCTCCGTAAATCACATAGAAAGTTTCTCGGGTCATATAAAGCGGTCACGCAAAGTTTGAGCACCAATTTGGGGGTGCCGGTGTGACACAAACCAGCATTCGCCGAAACTCGGATTATCGTGAAAAATGTGTTAAAGCTCGTTATTTGAGGCTGAAATCGAACAAGTTGATTCCTGAAATCGAACAGGATGATTCCTGAATTGAGCTCGGACGCGTGATTGAAAAACAGGGAGATAAAGAAACAGGGTCCTACGACCTTCCGAACGGTACAAATTAAAGTGTAATAATACACGGTTTTTCGGGATTCCGGGGTCTCGGAACAAAATTCTACGGAAATCACATAGAAAGTTTCTCGGGTCAGATAAAGCGGCCACGCAAAGTTTGAGCACTAACGGAAGACATTTGGGGGTGCCGGTGTGCCACAAACCAGCATTCGCCGAAACTCGGATTATCGTGAAAAATGTGTTAAAGCTCGTTATTTGAGGCTGAAATCGAACAGGTTGATTCCTGAAATCGAACAGTTTGATTCCTGAAATGAGCTCGGGCGCGTGATTGAAAAAGAGGGAGAAAAAGAAACAGGGTCCGATACGACTTTCCGATCGGCTCAAATTGAAGTGTATAATACACGGTTTTTCGGGATTCCGGGGTCCCGGAATAAAATTCTCCGGAAATCACATAGAAAGTTTCTCGGTCGATAAAGGGGCCATGCAAAGTTTGAGCACCAACGGAAGACATTTGGGGTGCTTGGTGTGCCACAAACCAAAGATTCGGCGAAACTTGGATTATCGTGAAAAATGTGTTAAAGCTCGTTATTTGAGGCTGAAATCGAACAGGTTGATTCCTGAAATGAGCTCGGACGCGTGATTGAAAAACAGGGAGAAAAAGAAACAAGGTCTCGTACAACCTTCCGAACGGCTGAAATTGAAGTGTATAATACACGGTTTTTCGGGATTCCGGGGTCCAGGAACAAAATTATCCGGAAATCACATAGAAAGTTCCTCGGGTCATATAAAGCGGTCACGCAAAGTTTGAGCACCAACGGAAGACATTTGGGGATGCCGGTGTACCAAAAACCAGCATTCGCCGAAACTCGGATTATCGTGAAAAATGTGTTAAAGCTCGTTATTTGAGGCTGAAATCGAACAGGTTGATTCCTGAAATCGAACAGGTTGATTCCTGAAATGAGCTCGGACGCGTGATTGAAAAATAGGGAGAAAAAGAAACAAGGTCTAGTACGACCTTCCGAACGGCTGAAATTGAAGTGTATAATACACGGTTTTTCGGGGTCCCGAACAAAATTCTCCAGAAATCACATAGAAAGTTCCTTGGGTCATATAAAGCGGCCACGCAAAGTTTGAGCACCAACGGAAGACATTTGGGGGTGCCGGTGTGCCAAAAACATCATTCGCCGAAACTCGGATTATCGTGAAAAATGTGTTAAATCTCGTTATTTGAGTGAAATCGAACAGTAGATTCCTTAAATCGAACAGGTTGATTCCTGAAATGAGCTCGGACGCTTGATTGAAAAAACAAGGAGAAAAAGAAAAAGGTCCTGTTTACGACCTTCCGAACTACCAAATTGAAGTGTATAATACACGGTTTTTCGGGATTCCGGGGTCCCGAACAAAATTCTCCGGAAATCACATAGAAAGTTTCTCGGTCGAAAAAAAGCGCCACGCAAAGTTTGGGAACCAACGGAAGACATTTAGGTGTGCCGGTGTGCTATAAACCAAAGATTCGCCGAAACTCGAATTATCGTGAAAAATGTGTTAAAGCTCGTTATTTGAGGTCAAAATGGACTAGGTTGATTCCTAAAATCGAACAGGTTGATTCCTGAAATGAGCTCCGCGCGTAATTGAAAAACAGGAGAAAAAGAAACAGGGTCCTAGACGACCTTCCGAACGGCCGAAATTAAAGTGTAATAATACACGGTTTTTCGGATTCCGGTCCCGAACAAAATTCTACGGAAATCACATAGATAGTTTCTCGGGTCGATAAAGCGGTCACGCAAAGTTTGAGCACCAACGGAAGACATTTGGGGGTGCCGGTGTGCTACAACCCAAAGATTCGCCGAAACTCGATTATCGTGAAAAATGTGTTAAAGCTCGTTATTTGAGGTCCGAAATAGAACAGTTAATTCCTGAAATTGAACAGGTTGATTCCTGAAATGAGCTCGGACGCGTGATTGAAAAACTGGGAGAAAAAGAAACACGGTCCCAGTTTACCTTCCGAACGGGCCGAAATTGAAGTGTATAATACACGGTTTTTCGGGATTCCGGGGTCCCGGAACAAAATTCTCCGGAAATCACATAGAAAGTTCATCGGGTCAGATAAAGCGGTCACGCAAAGTTTGAGCACCAACGGAAGACATTTGGAGGTGCCGGTGTGCCACAAACCAGCATTCGCCGAAACTCGGATTATCGTGAAAAATGTGTTAAAGCTCGTTATTTGAGGTCAAATCGAACAGTTGATTCCCAAATCGAACAGTTTGATTCCTGAAATGAGCTCGGGCGCGTGATTGAAAAAGAGGGAGAAAAAGAAACAGGGTCCGATACGACTTTCCGATCGGCTCAAATTGAAGTGTATAATACACGGTTTTTCGGGATTCCGGGGTTCCGGCATAAAATTCTCCGGAAATCACATAGAAAGTTTCTCGGGTCAGATAAAGGGGCCATGCAAAGTTTGAGCACCAACGGAAGACATTTGGGGGTGCCGGTGTGCCACAAACCAGCATTCGGCGAAACTTGGATTATCGTGAAAAATGTGTTAAAGCTCGTTATTTGAGGTCAAATCGAACAAAGTTGATTCTGAAATGAGCTCGGACGCGTGATTGAAAAACAGGGAGAAAAAGAAACAAGGTCTCGTACAACCTTCCGAACGGCTGAAATTGAAGTGTATAATACACGGTTTTTCGGGATTCCGGGGTCCAGGAACAAAATTATCCGGAAATCACATAGAAAGTTCCTCGGGTCATATAAAGCGGTCACGCAAAGTTTGAGCACCAACGGAAGACATTTGGGGATGCCGGTGTACCAAAAACCAGCATTCGCCGAAACTCGGATTATCGTGAAAATGTGTTAAAGCTCGTTATTTGAGGTCAAATCGAACAGTTGATTCCTGAAATCGAACAGGTTGATTCCTGAAATGAGCTCGGACGCGTGATTGAAAAACAGGGAGAAAAAGAAATAAGGTCTAGTACGACCTTCCGAACGGCTGAAATTGAAGTGTATATAATACACGGTTTTTCGGGATTCCGGGGTCCCGGAACAAAATTCTCCAGAAATCACATAGAAAGTTCCTTGGGTCATATAAAGCGGCCACGCAAAGTTTGAGCACCAACGGAAGACATTTGGGGGTGCCGGTGTGCCAAAAACATCATTCGCCGAAACTCGGATTATCGTGAAAAATGTGTTAAATCTCGTTATTTCAGGCTGAAATCTAACAGGTAGATTCCTTAAATCGAACAGGTTGATTCCTGAAATGAGCTCGGACGCTTGATTGAAAAAACAAGGAGAAAAAGAAAAAGGGTCCGGTACGACCTTCCGAACGGCTGAAATTGAAGTGTATAATGCACGGTTTTTCGGGATTCCGGGGTCCCGGAACAAAATTCTCCGGAAATCACATAGAAAGTTTCTCGGGTCAGATAAAGCGGCCACGCAAAGTTTGGGAACCAACGGAAGACATTTAGGTGTGCCAGTGTGCTACAAACCAGCATTCGCCGAAACTCGAATTATCGTGAAAAATGTGTTAAAGCTCGTTATTTGAGGCTGAAATGGACTAGGTTGATTCCTAAAATCGAACAGGTTGATTCCTGAAATGTGCTCCGGCGCGTAATTGAAAAACAGGGAGAAAAAGAAACAGGGTCCGGTACGACCTTCCGAACGGCTGAAATTAAAGTGTAATAATACACGGTTTTTCGGAATTCCGGGGTCCCGGAACAAAATTCTACGGAAATCACATAGATAGTTTCTCGAGTCAGATAAAGCGGTCACGCAAAGCTTGAGCACCAACGGAAGACATTTGGGGGTGCCAGTGTGCTACAAACCAGCATTCGCCGAAACTCGGATTATCGTGAAAAATGTTTTAAAGCTCGTTATTTGAGGCTGAAATGGAACGGGTTGATTCCTGAAATCGAACAGGTTGATTCCTGAAATGAGCTCCGACGCGTAATTGAAAAACAGGGAGAAAAAGAAACAGGGTCCGGTACGACCTTCCGAACGGCTGAAAGTAAAGTGTAATAATACACGATTTTTCGGGATTCCGGTCCCGAACAAAATTCTCCTAAATCACATAGAAAGTTTCTCGGGTCCGATAAAGCGGCCACGCAAAGTTTGAGCACCAACGGAAGACATTTGGAGGTGCCGGTGTGCCACAAACCAAAGATTCGCCGAAACCTGATTATCGTGAAAATGTGTTAAAGCTCGTTATTTGAGGTCAAAATAGAACAGGTTAATTCCTGAAATCGAACAGGTTGATTCCTGAAATGAGCTCGGACGCGTGATTAAAAAACAGGGAGAAAATAAAACAAGATCTCGTACAACCTTCCGAACGGCTGAAATTGAAGTGTATAATACACGGTTTTTCGGGATTCCGGGGCCCCGGAACAAAATTCTCCGTAAATCACATAGAAAGTTCCTCGGGTCATATAAAGCGGTCACGCAAAGTTTGAGCACCAACGGAAGACATTTGGGGTGCCGGTGTGCCAAAACCAAAGATTCGCCGAAACTCGGATTATCGTGAAAAATGTGTTAAAGCTCGTTATTTGAGGCTGAAATCGAACAGGTTGATTCCTGAAATGAGCTCGGACGCGTGATTGAAAAACAGGGAGAAAAAGAAACAAGGTCTAGTACGACCTTCCGAACGGCTGAAATTGAAGTGTATAATACACGGTTTTTCGGGATTCCGGGGTCCCGGAACAAAATTCTCCGGAAATCACATAGAAAGTTCCTTGGGTCATATAAAGCGGCCACGCAAAGTTTGAGCACCAACGGAAGACATTTGGGGGTGCCGGTGTGCAAAAACCAAAGATTCGCCGAAACTCCTGATTATGAAGAAAATGTGTTAAAGCTCGTTATTTGAGGCTGAAATCGAACAGGTTGATTCCTGAAATGAGCTCGGACGCGTGATTGAAAAACAAGGAGAAAAAGAAACAGGGTCCGGTACGACCTTCCGAACGGCTGAAATTGAAGTGTATAATACACGGTTTTTCGGGTTTCCGGGGTCCCGGAACAAAATTCTCCGGAAATCACATAGAAAGTTTCTCGGGTCAGATAAAGCGGCCACGCAAAGTTTGGGAACCAACGGAAGACATTTGGGGGTGCCAGTGTGTTACAAACCAGCATTCGCCGAAACTCGGATTATCGTGAAAAATGTGTTAAAGCTCGTTATTTGAGGCTGAAATGGAACAGGTTGATTCCTGAAATCGAACAGGTTGATTCCTGAAATGAGCTCTGACGCGTAATTGAAAAACAGGGAGAAAAAGAAACAGGGTCCGGTACGACCTTCCGAACGGCTGAAATTAAAGTGTAATAATACACGGTTTTTCGGGATTCCGGGGTCCCGGAACAAAATTCTCCGAAAATCACATAGAAGGTTTCTCGGGTCAGATAAAGCGGCCACGCAAAGTTTGAGCACTAACGAAAGACATTTGGGGGTGCCGGTGTGCCGCAAACCAGCATTCGCCGAAACTCGGATTATCGTGAAAAATGTGTTAAAGCTCGTTATTTGAGGCTGAAATCGAACAGGTTGATTCCTTAAATCGAAATGGTTGATTCCTGAAATGAGCTCGGACGCGTAATTGAAAAACAGGGAGAAAAAGAAACAGGGTCCAGTACGACCTTCCGAACGGCTCAAATTGAAGTGTATAATACACGGTTTTTCGGGATTCCGTGGTCCCGGAACAAAATTCTCCGGAAATTACATAGAAAGTTTCTCGGGTCAGATAAAGCGGCCACGCAAAGTTTGAGCACCAACGGAAGACATTTGGGGGTGCCAGTGTGCCACAAATCGATTCGCCAAACTCGGATTATCGTGAAAATGTGTTAAAGCTCGTTATGTGAGGTCAAATGGAACAGTTGACTCCAAATCGAACAGGTTGATTCCCGAAATGAGCTCCGACGCGTAATTGAAAAACAGGAGAAAAAGAAAAAGGGTCCGCACGACCTTCCGAACGGCTGAAATTAAAGTGTATAATACACGGTTTTTCGGGATTCCGGGGTCCCGGAACAAAATTCTCCGGAAATCACATAGAATGTTGCTCGGGTCAGATAAAGCGGCCACGCAAAGTTTGAGCACCAACGGAAGACATTTGGGGGTGCCAGTGTGTTACAAACCAAGGATTCGCCGAAACTCGCATTATCGTGAAAAATGTGTTAAAGCTCGTTATTTGAGGCCGAAATGGAACAAAGTTGATTCCTGAAATCGAACAAAGTTGATTTATGAAATGAGCTCCGACGCGTAATTGAAAAACAGGAGAAAAAGAAACGGGTCCGATACGACCTTCCGAACGGCCGAAATTAAAGTGTATAATACACGGTTTTTCGGGATTCCGGGAACAAAATTCTCCGGAAATCACATAGAAATTTTCTCGGTCGATAAAGCGGCAACGCAAAGTTTGAGCACCAACGGAAGACATTTGGGGGTGCTGGTGTGCCACAAACCAAGATTCGCCGAAACTCGGATTATCGTGAAAAATGTGTTAAAGCTCGTTATTTGAGGTCGAAATCGAACAAAGTTGATTCCCAAATGAGCTCCGACGCGTGATTGAAAAACAGGAGAAAAAGAAACAGGTCCGCACGACCTTCCGAACGGTCGAAATTGAAGTGTATAATACACGGTTTTTCGGATACCGGGTCCGGAACAAAATTCTCCGGAAATCACATAGAAAGTTTCTCGGGTCAGATAAAGCGGTCACGCAAAGTTTGAGCACCAATGGAAGACATTTGGCGGTGCCGGTGTGCCAGAAACCAGCATTCGCCGAAACTCGGATTATCGTGAAAAATGTGTTAAAGCTCGTTATTTGAGGCTGAAATCGAACAGGTTGATTCCTTAAATCGAACAGGTTGATTCCTGAAATGAGCTCGGACGCGTGATTGAAAAACAGGGAAAAAAAGAAACCGGGTCCGGTACTACCTTCCAAACGGCTCAAATTGAAGTGTATAATACACGGTTTTTCGGGATTCCGGGGTTCCGGAAAAAAATTCTCCGGAAATTACATAGAAAGTTTCTCGGGTCAGATAAAGCGGCCACGCAAAGTTTGAGCACCAACGGAAGACATTTGGGGGTGCCAGTGTGTCACAAACCAGCATTCGCCGAAACTCGGATTATCGTGAAAAATGTGTTAAAGCTCGTTATTTGAGGCTGAAATGGAACAGGTTGACTCCTGAAATGAGCTCCGACGCGTAATTGAAAAACAGGGAGAAAAAGAAATAGGGTCCGGTACGACCTTCCGAACGGCTGAAATTATAGTGTAATAATACACGGTTTTTCGGGATTCCGGGGTCCCGGAAAAAAATTCTCCGGAAATAACATAGAAAGTTTCTCAGGTCAGATAAAGCGGCAACGCAAAGTTTGAGCACCAACGGAAGACATTTGGGGGTGCCGGTGTGCCAAAACCAAAGATTCGCCAAACTCGGATTATCGTGAAAAATGTGTTAAAGCTCGTTATTTGAGGCTGAAATCGAACAGGTTGATTCCTAAATCGAACAGGTTGATTCCTGAAATGAGCTCGGACGCGTGATTGAAAAACAGGGAAAAAAAGAAATAGGGTCCGGTACGACCTTCCAAACGGCTCAAATTGAAGTGTATAAATACACGGTTTTTCGGGATTCCGGGGTTCCGGAAAAAAATTCTCCGGAAATTAAATAGAAAGTTTCTCGGGTCAGATAAAGCGGCCACGCAAAGTTTGAGCACCAACGGAAGACATATGGGGGTGCCAGCGTGCTACAAACCAGCATTCGCCGAAACTCGCATTATCGTGAAAAATGTGTTAAAGCTCGTTATTTGAGGCTGAAATGGAACAGGTTGATTCCTGAAATCGAACAGGTTGATTTCTGAAATGAGCTCAGACGCGTAATTGAAAAACAGGGAGAAAAAGAAACGGGTCCGGTACGATCTTCCGAACGGCTGAAATTAAAGTGTAATAATACACGGTTTTTCGGGATTCCGGGGTCCCGAAACAAAATTCTCCAGAAATCACATAGAAAGTTCCTTGGGTCATATAAAGCGGCCACGCAAAGTTTGAGCACCAACGGAAGACATTTGGGGGTGCCGGTGTGCCAAAAACCAGCATTCGCCGAAACTCGGATTACAGTGAAAAATGTGTTAAAGCTCGTTATTTGAGGCTGAAATCGAACAGGTTGATTCCTGAAATGAGCTCGGACGCGTGATTGAAAAACAAGGAGAAAAAGAAACAGGTCCGATTTACCTTCCGAACGGCTGAAATTGAAGTGTATAATACACGGTTTTTCGGGTTTCCGGAACAAAATTCTCCGGAAATCACATAGAAAGTTTCTCGGGTACGATAAAGCGGCCACGCAAAGTTTGGGAACCAACGGAAGACATTTGGGGGTGCCGATGTGTTACAAACCAAAGATTCGCCGAAACTCTGATTATCGTGAAAAATGTGTTAAAGCTCGTTATTTGAGGTCGAAATGGAACAGTTGATTCCTGAAATCGAACAGTTGATTCCCGAAATGAGCTCGACGCGTAATTGAAAAACAGGGAGAAAAAGAAACAGTGCACGTACGACCTTCCGAACGGTCGAAATTAAAGTGTAATAATACACGGTTTTTCGGATTCCGGTCCCGAACAAAATTCTCCGAAAATCACATAGAAGGTTTCTCGGGTCAGATAAAGCGGCCACGCAAAGTTTGAGCACTAACGAAAGACATTTGGGGGTGCCGGTGTGCCGCAAACCAAAGATTCGCCGAAACTCGGATTATCGTGAAAAATGTGTTAAAGCTCGTTATTTGAGGCAAATCGAACAAAGTTGATTCCTTAAATCGAAATGGTTGATTCTGAAATGAGCTCGGACGCGTAATTGAAAAACAGGGAGAAAAAGAAACAGGGTCCAAAGATTTACCTTCCGAACGGCTCAAATTGAAGTGTATAATACACGGTTTTCGGATTCCGGTCCCTGAACAAAATTCTCCGGAAATCACATAGAAAGTTTCTCGGGTCTGATAAAGCGGCCACGCAAAGTTTGAGCACCAACGGAAGACATTTGGGGGTGCCAGTGTGCCACAAACTAGCATTCGCCGAAACTCGGATTATCGTGAAAAATGTGTTAAAGCTCGTTATGTGAGGTCGAAATGGAACAGTTGACTCCCGAAATCGAACAGGTTGATTCCCGAAATGAGCTCCGACGCGTAATTGAAAAACAGGAGAAAAAGAAACAGGGTCCGGTCGACCTTCCGAACTACCGAAATTAAAGTGTAATAATACACGGTTTTTCGGGATTCCGGGGTCCCGGAACAAAATTCTCCGGAAATCACATAGAATGTTGCTCGGGTCAGATAAAGCGGCCACGCAAAGTTTGAGCACCAACGGAAGACATTTGGGGGTGCCAGTGTGTTACAAACCAGCATTCGCCGAAACTCGCATTATCGTGAAAAATGTGTTAAAGCTCGTTATTTGAGGTCGAAATGGAACAAAGTTGATTCCTGAAATCGAACAGGTTGATTTCTCAAATGAGCTCCGACGCGTAATTGAAAAACAGGAGAAAAAGAAACGGGGTCCGTGACGACCTTCCGAACGGTACGAAATTAAAGTGTAATAATACACGGTTTTTCGGGATTCCGGGTCCCTGAACAAAATTCTCCGGAAATCACATAGAAAGTTCCTCGGGTCGATAAAGCGGCCACGCAAAGTTTGAGCACCAACGGAAGACATTTGGGGGTGCCGGTGTGCCACAAACCAAAATTCGCCGAAACTCGGATTATCGTGAAAATGTGTTAAAGCTCGTTATTTGAGGCTGAAATCGAACAGGTTGATTCCTGAAATGAGCTCCGACGCGTGATTGAAAAACAGGGAGAAAAAGAAACATGGTCCGGTACGACCTTCCGAACGGCTGAAATTGAAGTGTATAATACACGGTTTTTCGGGATACCGGGGTCCGGGAACAAAATTCTCCGGAAATCACATAGAAAGTTCCTCGGGTCAGATAAAGCGGTCACGCAAAGTTTGAGCACCAATGGAAGACATTTGGCGGTGCCGGTGTGCCAAAACCAAAGATTCGCCAAACTCGGATTATCGTGAAAAATGTGTTAAAGCTCGTTATTTGAGGCTGAAATCGAACAGGTTGATTCCTTAAATCGAACAGGTTGATTCCTGAAATGAGCTCGGACGCGTGATTGAAAGACAGGGAAAAAAAGAAACAGGGTCCGGTACTACCTTCCAAACGGCTCAAATTGAAGTGTATAATACACGGTTTTTCGGGATTCCGGGGTTCCGGAAAAAAATTCTCCGGAAATTACATAGAAAGTTTCTCGGGTCAGATAAAGCGGCCACGCAAAGTTTGAGCACCAACGGAAGACATTTGGGGGTGCCAGTGTGTCACAAACCAGCATTCGCCGAAACTCGGATTATCGTGAAAAATGTGTTAAAGCTCGTTATTTGAGGCTGAAATGGAACAGGTTGACTCCTGAAATCGAACAGGTTGATTCCTGAAATGAGCTCCGACGCGTAATTGAAAAACAGGGAGAAAAAGAAATAGGGTCCTGTTTACCTTCCGAACGGTCGAAATTATAGTGTAATAATACACGGTTTTTCGGGATTCCGGGGTCCCGGAAAAAAATTCTCCGGAAATAACATAGAAAGTTTCTCAGGTCAGATAAAGCGGCAACGCAAAGTTTGAGCACCAACGGAAGACATTTGGGGGTGCCGGTGTGCCACAAACCACCATTCGCCGAAACTCGGATTATCGTGAAAAATGTGTTAAAGCTCGTTATTTGAGGCTGAAATCGAACAGGTTGATTCCTAAATCGAACAGGTTGATTCCTGAAATGAGCTCGGACGCGTGATTGAAAAACAGGAAAAAAGAAATAGGGTCCTAGATTTACCTTCCAAACGGCTCAAATTGAAGTGTATAATACACGGTTTTTCGGGATTCCGGTTCGAAAAAATTCTCCGGAAATCACATAGAAAGTTTCTCGGGTCAGATAAAGCGGCCACGCAAAGTTTGAGCACCAACGGAAGACATTTGGGGGTGCCAGTGTGCTACAAACCAGCATTCGCCGAAACTCGCATTATCGTGAAAAATGTGTTAAAGCTCGTTATTTGAGGCTGAAATGGAACAGGTTGATTCCTGAAATCGAACAGGTTGATTTCTGAAATGAGCTCAGACGCGTAATTGAAAAACAGGGAGAAAAAGAAACGGGTCCGGTACGATCTTCCGAACGGCTGAAATTAAAGTGTAATAATACACGGTTTTTCGGGATTCCGGGGTCCCGGAAAAAAATTATCCGGAAATCACATAGAAAGTTTCTCAGGTCAGATAAAGCGGCAACGCAAAGTTTGAGCACCAACGGAAGACATTTGGGAGTGCCGGTGTACCACAAACCAGCATTCGCCGAAACTCGGATTATCGTGAAAAATGTGTTAAAGCTCGTTATTTGAGGCTGAAATCGAACAGGATGATTCCTAAATCGAACAGGTTGATTCCTGAAATGAGCTCGGACGTGTGATTGAAAAACAGGAGAAAAAGAAACAGGTCCTCCTGTATTTACCTTCCGAACGGCTGAAATTGAAGTGTATAATACACGGTTTTTCTGAATTCCGGTCCCTAACAAATTTTCCGAAATCACATAGAAAGTTCCTCGGGTCAGATAAAGCGGCCACGCAAAGTTTAAGCACCAAAAGAAGACATTTGGCGGTGCTTGGTGTGCCACAAACCGATTCGCCGAAACTCGATTATCGTGAAAAATGTGTTAAAGCTCGTTATTTGAGGTCAAATCGAACAAAGTTGATTCCTGAAATGAGCACCGACGCGTAATTGAAAAACAGGAGAAAAAAAAAACGGTCCGCACGACCTTCGAACTACCAAATTAAAGTGTAATAATACACGGTTTTTCGGGATTCCGGGGTCCCGGAACAAAATTCTCCTGAAATCACATAAAAATTTTCTCGGGTCAGATAAAGCGGCCACGCAAAGTTGAGCACCAACGGAAGACAATTGGGGGTGCCAGTGTGCTACAAACCAGCATTCGCCGAAACTCGCATTATCGTGAAAAATGTGTTAAAGCTTGTTATTTGAGGCTGAAATGGAATAGGTTGATTCCTGAAATCGAACAGGTTGATTCCTGAAATAAGCTCCGACGCGTAATTGAAAAACAGGGAGAAAAAGAAACAGGGTCCGGTACGACCTTCCGAACGGCTGAAATTAAAGTGTATTAATACATGGTTTTTCGGGATTCCGGGGTCCCGGAACAAAATTCTCCGAAATCACATAGAAAGTTTCTCAGGTCAGATAAAGCGGCCACGCAAAGTTTGAGCACCAACGGAAGACATTTGGGGGTGCCGGTGTGCCACAAACTAGCATTCGCCGAAACTTGGATTATCGTGAAAAATTTGTTAAAGCTCGTTATTTGAGGCTGAAATCGAACAGGTTGATTCCTTAAATCGAACAGGTTGATTCCTGAAATGAGCTCGGACGCGTGATTGAAAAATAGGGAGAAAAAGAAACAGGGTCCGGTACAACCTTCCGAATGGCTGAAATTGAAGTGTATAATACACGGTTTTTCGGGATTCCGGGGTCCCGGAACAAAATTCTCCGGAAATCATATAGAAAGTTCCTCGGGTCAGATAAAACGACCATGCAAAGTTTGAGCGCCAATGGAAGACATTTGGAGGTGCCGGTGTGCCACAAACCAGCATTCGCCGAAACTCGGATTATCGTGAAAAATGTGTTAAAGCTCGTTATTTGAGGCTGAAATCGAACAGGTTGATTCCTGAAATCGAACAGGTTGATTCCTGAAATGAGCTCGGATGCGTGTTTGTAAAACAGGGAGAAAAAGAAACAGGGTCCGGTACGACCTTCCAAACGGCTAGAATTGAAGTGTATAATACACGGTTTTTCGGGATTCCGGGGTCCCGGAACAAAATTCTCCGAAAATCATCTAGAAAGTTCCTCGGGTCAGATAAAACGGCCATGAAAAGTTTGAGCACCAATGGAAGACATTTGGAGGTGCCGGTGTGCCACAAACCAGCATTCGCCGAAACTCGGATTATCGTGAAAAATGTGTTAAAGCTCGTTATTTGAGGCTGAAATCGAACAGGTTGATTCCTGAAATCGAACAGGTTGATTCCTGAAATGAGCTCGGACGCATGATTGAAAAACAGGGAGAAAAAAAAAAACAGGGTCCGGTACGACCTTCCGAACGGCTGAAATTGAAGTATATATAATACACGGTTTTTCGGGATACCGGGGTCCCGGAACAAAATTCTCCGGAAATTACATAGAAAGTTCCTCGGGTCAGATAAAGCGGCCACGCAAAGTTTGAGCACCAACGGAAGAAATTTGGGGGTGCCAGCGTGCTACAAACCCGCATTCGCCGAAACTCGGATTCTCGTGAAAAATGTGTTAAAACTCGTTATTTGAGGCTGAAATCGAACAGGTTGATTCCTAAAATTGAACAGGTTGATTCCTGAAATGAGCTCGGACGCGTAATTGAAAAACAGGAAGAAAAAGAAACAGGTCCTGTTTACCTTCCGAACTTTGAAATTAAAGTGTAATAATACACAGTTTTTCGGGATTTCGGGGTCCCAGAACAAAATTCTCCGGAAATCACATAGAAAGTTTCTCGGGTTAGATAAAGCGGCCACGCAAATTTTGAGCACCAACGGAAGACATTTGGGGATGCCGGTGTGCCACAAGCCAGCATTCGCCGAAACTCGGATTATCGTGAAAAATGTGTTAAAGCCGTTATTTGAGGTCGAAATGGAACAGTTGATTCCTCGAAATCGAACAGTTGATTCCTGAAATCGAAAAGGTTGATTCCTGAAATGAGCTCGGACGCGTGATAGAAAAACAGGGAGAAAAAGAAACAGGGTCCCATTTACCTTCCAAACTACTGAAATCAAGTGTATAATACACGGTTTTTCGGGATTCCGGGTCCCGGAACAAAATTCTCCGGAAATAACATAGAAAGTTCCTCGGGTCGGATAAAGCGGCCACGCAAAGTTTGAGCACCAAAGGAAGATATTTGGCGGTGCTTGTGCCACAAACCAACATTCGCCGAAACTCGGATTATCGTGAAAAATGTGTTAAAGCTCGTTATTTGAGGCTGAAATCGAACAGGTTGATTCCTGAAATGAGCTCGGACGCGTGATTGAAAAACAGGGTGAAAAAGAAACAGGGTCCGGTACGACCTTCCGAACGGCTGAAATTGAAGTGTATAATACACGGTTTTCGGGATTCGGTCCCGAATAAAATTCTCCGGAAATCATATAGAAAGTTCCTCGGGTCAGATAAAGCGGCCATGCAAAGTTTGAGTACCAATGGAAGACATTTGGAGGTGCCGGTGTGCCACAAACCAGCATTCGCCGAAACTCGGATTATCGTGAAAAATGTGTTAAAGCTCGTTATTTGGGGCTGAAATCGAACAGGTTGATTCCTGAAATCGAACAGTTTGATTCCTGAAATGAGCTCGGACGCGTGATTGAAAAACAGGAGAAAAAAGAAACAGGTCCTGGTTTACGACCTTCCGAACTACCAAATTGAAGTGTATAATACACGGTTTTCGGATTCCGGTCCCTGAACAAAATTCTCCATAAATCATATAGAAAGTTCCTCGGGTCAGATAAAGCGGCCACACAAAGTTTGAGCACCAATGGAAGACATTTGGAGGTGCCGGTGTGCCACAAACCAGCATTCGTCGATGCTAACATAAGGGTAAGGTTGCGTCAATCCGACTCCCCTTACCCCGCAATTTGCGGGAGCCATTGAGGCACTGGGGTATTGTTGTTGTTGTTGTATAGTCTTGTTTGTAAGGCTATGACTAGTTAGGTACTTAGGTGTACCTTCCTTTACGGTTGCTAAAAAAAAAAGAAGTTCAAATGTAAAATTATGGAGCTTAAGTCTTGCAATTAGTCTCAGTTTAGTTTATTGTGTTTTAAAATGTAAAATTATTAGTTATCTGACTTTTGAGCACAAGACGCTTGCGGCTAGACCTATCAAACGGGTTGGGTCCCAGGTCGAGTCAACATACGGGTGGGGTAGGGTTAGAATACGGGTCAAGAAATAATTTTTAACGATTTTTTTAACGATTTTTTAAATCAAAAAATATTTCTCAAAAATGTAGAACATATTTAAAATTAGTATTTTAATTATATTCAGTATTTACATTAATTATATTGACATAATTTTTAAAATAAAGTTTTTTAAAATTATTACTTTATTATTAAATATTATAAAATTTATATAAAATTAATTTTTTAATTATGTTTGTTATTTTAAGTAATAAAAATAATAATTTTTAGACTATTTTTTTAAATATAATATATAAAATAAAAATATTAATATTTTAATAAAAATCTTGATTTACTTTTGACCTAACGGGTCGGGTCTCGACCTTAAAATTACGGGTTATTCCAAATTCGGGAAAAAAAAAACTTATGAGTGGGTTGGGTAGATATTACCAAGACGGTCTTAAATTAAGAAGCCTGGGAATGGGGAAATTTAGCAGTCGATGAGGCGATTGATGATTGAAAAGGGAAGAATAGGGGTTAGATTGGTGTAGAGAATAATCAATCAAAATGCAACGGGGGGTGAGGGTGGGTGTATTAGTGTTGGGAATAAGAGCTGCAAAATCAAAATGGTGTTGTGATTCTGTGTTGTCTTCTCCCTCTTCTTCACGCTTCCTCTTCCAACGTCGTGGTGCCAAAGTCCTCGGTTCCGACGTATGTACCTTTCCTTTTTCTTTCTTATTTTATTATTCCATCAACTAAGTAAACAAATGATTGAGTTCTGAATTAATAATATTGTTGCAGGTTAGAAGCGGTACCATTGTGAATAGGAAAGGTATGTATGAGTTACCAGTAGATTCATTCATTCATTCATTCATTCTTCATTAGCTTGCTTGTGTGTGTTTTACTCACTCTTTTGTTTCTCTTAATTCTTTCTCATGCCTTTCCTTGCCTTTGGTAGGCCGCATTTTTCAGGTCTGCTTTCCTTGATTAATTAATTCTCCACTTGGTTGCTTGCTTACTTACTACTAACAATACTGCATTCATTCATTCATTCTTTAATTGTTCAGGTTATCAAAGCCCAACATACTCAACACGGCCGTGGTGGGGCTACCATCCAGGTCGAGCTTCGGGATGTTGATACCGGTAACAAACTTACTGAAAGGTTTCGTACTGATGAACCTATTGAAAGTAAACCCCCAACTACTATCCATCCCACTAATTACATATTTACATACACACTAACTATCCATCCTTTGTAAATTGTAATTCTTGGTTGATTCACTTTTCTGCAGAGGTTTACGTTGAAGAGAGAACTTTCAAGTATTTGTACTCCGAAGGAGATATTCTTGTCTTAACCGAGTCTGTCTTTTCTTCTCTTCCACCTACTACACTCTTTCTATTCAATACCCTACTATTACTAATACCACCATTTCTTCTTTCTTTCTTTCTTTCTTCTTTGCAATCAGCCCTGAAACTTATGAACAAGTTGAAGTCCCAAAGGATCTCTTTGGAAAGACTGCTGTCTACCTTAAAGGTTCGCCCCTTTTCTCTTCACAAACAACAATTAATTGTAACACCTCTTGGATATAGCAACTAACAATTTTCTGTTGCAGAGGATATGACAGTTAGAGTCAGTTATTTTGACGACAGACCTATGTCAGCTACACTGCCTTATCGTGTTACATGCACAGTTATTCAAGCCCAACCTCCAAAGAAGGGCCTCTCCGTCAATCCACAGTACGCATCTCCACTCTTGTTTTCAATTCTTATTCTTCACCGCCTTCCTTTCATTCATACTTACATCTCTTGTATCTCATTTCTTGTTCTTGCTGCTTTTCTACAGATATAAGAAGGTTTTGCTTGACAATGGCCTCACAGTTCTTGTGAGTACTTCTATATTCTTATCATGGTTACCGTCATAGACTTAGTTCACTCAATTCCAACCACGCATAAGCATCTGATTTTTTCCTTTCTATTTTTTTCAACAGTAAGTCCTGCTTAAGACGGGCACTATCCGTCTTAACCTTAAGACGGGTAAAAAAACTACCACATAGTGGTAATAAAGACAGCTTTTGGTATTTCCTAGGCAACAAGTGGGGTGATTTGGTATTTATTTGACCCATCTTAAGGTTAAGACGGATAGTGCCCGTCTTAAATGAGAATTTGTGTTTTTTCAAATTAGAGTTAGAAATATAAAACAAAAATTGGAAGAAATAGGATGCAAATATGGAATCACAGGAAATTAAGGAAATAAGAGAATGAAGAGAGCAAATCCCTAACAAAACTAATCCCTCACTAGGAATTTGTGGAGATCAGTTAGTAGTTTAGTACTAATATGTTCAGAAAGCAAAACTAATACCCTTTTCTGAGGATGCTCTGGGAGTTTTATGTGCTTCGGCATCTTCATTGAGCAGTAAAAATCTTGCATTTTTCGTCAAAAAGGGTGGAGAAATGCGGAGATATTGAAACATTCAAGGAGTTGCAATTTGGTTGAAAAGCGAAAAAAGAGTTTTCATATGCAGAACTCCCTATTGTTATTACAAAAGCTAAATACAGGCCATTTGCAACGGCGTGTCTCCGTCGATAGGCACGACACTGCTAATGGCGTGTTTATGTCGGAATGATTTTTTCTCTCTTGTGGTATTAGCGTAAATACGCCATTAAAAGTGGTGTGTCTATTCCGCGTCTCAACAAATAAGTTTTAATCCGACCCAAAATGTCATTTTTTTATTAAACTTTATTTTAAAAAAAAAATCTTAATTTGTTGGCTGGATATTGCAAGGTTTTGCTTAATGAAATCTGAAGAACTGTCTATTCTTGATAATTGTCAGATCATCAGTTTCAGGTCAAGGGGTTGATTAAACCCGTGCTTGATCCCCTCTTCCATTGTTAGGTTGTGCAAACTTTAAATTAGCATTGCAGTTCCACATGCTATGTACACCTTGCATCTCTTGTGAATATCTCGGACAGCGGACTTCCGCCTGTTTCGTTAAGTTCTTTTTTCATTGCATCTTTCGGGTTTTCCCTATAGGTTTGGATTGACTTTTGTATCATGTTTCCCTTCCCATTCCCTTTTCACTATACACTTTATAACTGTACGTTTAAGGAACTGGTTACTTAGTGCTTCTTGTCTTTTGTGAATCTAGGCACCCCCGTTCATTGTAACTGGTGATAAAATTGTCGTCAATACTGATGATAATTCGTATTTCACAAGGTAAATAGTGTTCTCCTTTTTAAAATGTGGCTTCAATTCATGCATTTTCTCTTTTCTTGTTGTCAATCCTGTTGTGTTCTTGCTAAGGGTGCAATGATTCCTAAAAAGTCAGATGATCATTCATATAGGTTGTTTATCAGTTTATATGATAACTTTTATATATTCCTTATGCTGTCTATGTCGTGCCTGTCGCTACGTGCATGTAACTTTTAAAATATACAATGGTATTGTCTAAACATGAGTATGTTCTATTGGGAATTTCGAAGAAAGGCCTGTTAAGACAGCCGTACAGATTTCTGACACAGATTTTAGTGGCGATCCAATCACAGAAGCATTTTTGTAAGTTTGCTAATTCTGAGATGAGAGTGATACTAACTAAAAAAACTTGTGATTGTTGAGGACTTATTAGTGCTCCTGCGTGTTAAGTGTGACTAGGTTGCTAAAGACGGGGCAAGTTCGAGGTTTCTGATTCAAACTGAGTGTTTGCCTGTGATTACTTTTTGCTTGGTCCTTATTGAATCTCCTCTTAAGTTCTCCAGGTGATCTGAAGATCTCAACTTTCTGAACTCGTGCCTTTAACTTGTCGGTTTGGGGTGGGTTTCCATGACAGAGGAACATATATTTCATGAGAACCTGTCACTATGACAACTTGAAAGTGATATCTCTTATGTGAATTGTGTAAAATACGTTGGGACATTAAGAATTCTGCTGATTGATGTTCGCTTCTCTTTGCAGGGAAAAATAGAGTTGCAGCTATCAATTTCAGTTATAGTTTGTATCTTTTTCCCCAACTTTCCTACCTTTGTGGGGGAAGTTAGAGTGATGTGAAAGAGGGCTTATATGAAAGATGATGATTCTTATAGGGCTTATTTTTTCTACATATGAGAACTCGAAGAAATTACAGCACAGTAGGCTGCATTTTCATGATATATGCTGTGAACTTTTTTTTTTCCCTGCCGTTTGCTATGATAGTGACTAGTGAGATAATCATAGTTGATGGAGCAGTATTTTTCTCTGCAGAAACAAGAATACAATGATGTTCGATCAATAATGAAATTAA
This sequence comes from Silene latifolia, assembly GCF_048544455.1. Lineage (NCBI taxonomy): Eukaryota > Viridiplantae > Streptophyta > Magnoliopsida > Caryophyllales > Caryophyllaceae > Silene > Silene latifolia. The sequence goes on along the minus strand of NW_027413162.1, from coordinate 135,900 downwards.
GTTTCTAAGAGCAGTGTTCTTTTATTTTCAAGTTACAGAGAAGTCGTCTTGTTTTTTAAGAACTCAATACGGAGTACTACTTATGGAGTCCTGGACTTCATCAAATAACAAAATGTTGAATATGGTATTCAGTAAAATAAATGCTCAACATTTTGGGAATGATGATCCTGCCTTTTTACACTGACATACATGCAGCTGGACCAAAAAGTTGGAACTTGTTGCTGGAAAGCGTGCTTCAATCTATTCTTTATGCTTATTAACTTCCGAAAAGTACAATTTGAGGTTGACAAGGTCCTCCCCTTAGTAATTAAATCCTGCTTAATGGAATGCTTCCCAACTGAGCCTACGAAAGTATCCAAGCTCTGAAGATCAATGATTCGACTGTATTGAAAAGACACTACAGTCCCATAGAAGTCTCAAACTTGTCAAGTTCGTGCAGGAAGATCAATGTCAACTGCGTTGATTGCATCATTTAATATCAGTTTGCAAAGGATAATGTGCGCAGAAAAGTTAAGGTAAGGATGGGCTTACCATGGCGTGGGGTGCAATACGGACACAATACACGGGGAAGCCAGTATAGAACTTGAAAGGCCCCCCAGATTTCAAGGTTTTGATGACACAATCCAAAGAGCCTGTGTAAGGATACTTGCCCCCTGCATCTGGCTGCATCTTTTGAATTTGAGTTTTGACATAGTCAAAAGGCAAACTGCAGGCAGAAGCGAAGAATCCAGACACAGCACTAGCTCCTGAACAAGTTAGAAATTAGCCTAGAGTTTGATGAACTATAGTGATAGCATCTGATTGTGAACATGAGAAGTTACCGAGGACAGTGGCAGCTTCTCCGAATCCCAGAGTATCCCGGAAGAACTCAACAGATTGGTCATAAGAGGCCAGCATGCCCATGTTAAGGGACATTGCTCTAACAACAGTGGGGGCAGCTCCTTTCCAAAGGGCTAAAACACCTTCATCAGCCACAATACGGAAGAGAGCATGAAACACATTTTTGTAGTGTCGGCGTTGGGCCTCGGCTAAGGTTGCATCAGCTTGCATGCGTATGAGGGCTAAGTCAGCTGGACTCCCAACGCTTGCTCCTATGGCTCCGGCACTCAAACCGCAAAGAGCTTTTTTATACAGAGGTAGAGGCTTCCCATCGTTGGCAGCAATGGCTTTATTCGTCAGAATCCTGACAATAAAAAAAGGTATCAGATGATTGGGTTACTTTGTGTAGCAAAGCACTTGGGTATTAAAACAAGGTGGAGGAGAAAGAAGTAGTAACTTGAAAGATCCAAGACGGGCAGTGGTATAAGTAGCTTGCCTTAGCAAACCTGCTGAGAGACCCTGTTGAATGATAAATTCAGTTTGTTGGAAACCAGTAGCAGGGAGTAGATAGAGTAGTAGGAGGAGAAGAAGAAAATCGGGTAAACCTTGTAGAAGGCAGAAAGACCCTCATGACGGAGCATGTTGGTAGCCACAAGTGGTGCAGAGCCTTGACCCAACTGTATTCTGACCTTGACCATGTCGACGGGCTGAACAACACAGGTTGCCAGCATTCCAGAAACCCCACCGTTAACAAAGGGCTTAACCCTGATCCATGCTGCTTTTCCCTTTTCCTCTCCCATCTATGGACTTTGTTGAAGCTGCTTTTGGTTGCGACTTCACTTCACTTGACTCCGGTATTTTACTATTCAATCAATCATGCAACTTCCCTTTCCTTTGTAATTTCTCCTCTGCTTTTGTCTCTCTTTAGGAAGAGTCGTGGACCAAAACACACAGAGTGTCACATTCTAATGGTGACCCATTTTTTCAATATTTGCACCCGAAAATATGTGTGATTAAAACACATCCTTGATCCTAATTTCATTGATTTATTGTGAACACTAAATATTGTATTCTATGTTATCACTTATCACATTTTGGTGGTACTAAAATGAGTATTACCGTACAACATTCACAAGAATCACAACTCCTCACCAAAACGCCTATCATCAGATATTCACATCTGTCCTTTAACATCCCCAATTTCATTCCCACATTTTACATAGAAAACAAATATATTGTTGTGTATTGTGAAGTTTTAATAAACTATATTAAATCTTAGTGGTCGCCAAAAGAAAGTGAGCCTCCTATCTTAAATACTCGCCATAAACTATATTATTTTCAGACATGTTGCTTTTGAAGCTGTGTTATTTCTCTTCTTGAAATTATTATTTTAATTAATGAACGAGTTTTGAGTAATCAGTACATGTTATTATCATTATTTTATTTTTTATTTTTTATTTTTTTACTACTATGTTGGTGGTGGTAATTGTTAAGTAGAAAGTGTGTCGCCCGAGTATTTTGGTGAATAACGTCCAAATATGCAAACATAGCATAATATAGTTCCTGTGGGCTGTGGTAACTAAAAGTAGAATTACAAAGTATATACTGCGTATAATATCTGATTCTTGTTTAAGACCGTTTTATTTTAAAATAGCTTTTACGCCCGATTAAAATATAGATGGAAATAAAGGAGGCCATGAGAGGTTTGTAAGTCTTAAACTAAAACGGTCTTAAGCAAGAGTCTAGACGAATTGATATGATAATCACAATTCACGAGTTATTATTATCTGATTACTAATACAGTGGAGTAGGAATGTTGAGCATGCATAATTGCATAGTCACAGAGGAAGCTTCTCATTACTCCATTAGGTGGTTCGTAAGGATCTTTCAATTAGCATCAAATCACCGACGTTAGTTGTTTTAAGGTACATATCACTCTTATTTTTTAATGCTCTCGGCTTTGTCTATTCTAAACACTCTCATCTTACATTTTCCTTTAATTTAAGTAAAGGTCAGTGAAACCAGTAGTGAACTTATCCCGTCGTCTAAATAATTAGGATGGAGGGAATAATAAATAAATAACAAGATTTAATTTGGTAGTAGTAAACTAGTATATACGAGTAATATATTCATGCAATCATGCTTAACGAATTGCTAGGGACTAGTAACCAACAGCTGGTGCGTAAATTGGAGTATGGGTAAGCAAATTTAATTCCCCAATTATGTGCATATATATTTCGTTCATTAATGGCATTGATAATCTTTTCTACTTATCAGGCTATGTTCTTTTCGGTTGAAAAGGGCGTAATTGAACTTAATGGAGCTGAATCAGAGGAGTTAATTTGCAAAGAGATGAGTTGAATTGAATGAAATTGAACTTAACTATACTAAATTGAACAAAATTGAACTGAAATGAGCCAAAACTAAGTCCAAAAGAACCGGACCTAATAATGAAATTTATTATGTCACCATGGGTTTACTTACGGAGTAGTACATTAATTGTCCAAGTTAGAAAAAAAAGGAAGGGAAAAAAAATAAAAGACACAAAAGTGACTGTCATACTTGAGTTTTTCTATTAATAAAAAGGGATAAACACATAGAACTACAAGGCTATAATATACTATATATTAAAGCGTCTTGCTTGTGACGGTCACTATCCGTCACAAGCTTGTGACGGATAGTGATCCTTTCACAATATGCAAGTGAGACGCTCCATATTCGTCCCACTTGCCTCCCACTAGCAATTGTGTGAGAGAGTCACTATCTGTCACAAACTTGTGACGGATAGTGTCATTCTAAAATGAAATTGCATATATATATATATATATATATATATATATATATATATATATATATATATATTTATTTATTTATATTTATATGGTCCCATAAAAGTTCACAAAAAACATTAGAGACAAAGGAAACAAATAAAAACAATGAATCCTTATCTAAAGCGGAAAAGATGTGTATATAGGTCGTGGAGCTTTATTTTTCATCCTTATTTTAATATATTTTATCTTTCAATTCATTAAAACATTACTTTTAATAGAATTTAATTCGAACCGTTCAAAAGAAATGGAGGGGATCTCAAGCGCTAACCATGTAGAATGAACAAATTATATTTGAGAATAGAGTTGTGGTGCAAAGTATGAAAGGGGTGGTCTCCCAAATAAGCTTGTGGGATTACTATAAGAAAATCAGAAGCTGTCAAACCAATTATCAATAACAGACTGAAAGGGAAATTTGAAAGTGTCAGATAAACTCGTTTGCGCGGAGAAATAAGTAACCTCGTAAATAAATACTAAATAAAAACAGGTAGACAAGTTGGTGTATTAAAGTTGGGAATGCCCATATAAAATGAAGTCAATGGGGAAGTTCGAAAAAAACTAAAAAAGATGTGTAATGTGTGTTGACCAAAAATCAAAAGGAAAGCATGTGTTTTGCAGTTGTATGACAGCACAGCAGTATCAATCAAGGTTTAGCCAACCACAAAGATACAAATACAGATACACACTTGTTTGATTTAGTCGGCATTTCACTTTTCGAGTATGGATCACTCAGTAGCCTAACCAACCTACCTACTCCCTCCCTCATTTACTACTCTCTTCTTTTGGCTCGCTCCATTGGAATTCGAATGAACACTTTGTTTGAAACTCATCACCATTGCATTTTAAATAACTCGATTTACTTGAATGAATTACTAATCAACAGTAGTATAATTCACATGTTTCTAATCTCAACATTTTAGCTTTTCTAAGCACAAAAAAAGTAATGTAATGTAATGTAATGTAATGTAATGTGTACTCAACTTGGGCTGTTGCTAAAAAACACCCCCAAGTTTGCCTAAAACCTACACCCCTCTCAATCTATACAGAGAGAGCAAAGAATGAAACAAATAAAGAATGGTCGGTCTAATTCATTTCTAACGCCTCAAGGGAGACGACAACTGCACCTTACACTGCTCCATACTTCTTCGACACACTACTGACATTGGTGTTGATGCCTTGGGGCTTGATCCTGGAGAAAACGTTGCTTTTATTTGGGCACGTCCACTTCTCGGAGACAGATTCACTTGCTCCAGAGCTCGCAACTGCAGCTCTGACGGGTAATCTCTCACGCATCCGATACGAGGCCCTGCTCCTGTCGTCCATTTACACGATAACTGTTTTCCTAGTTGGTATGATTTAGTTTCTTTATGAGAGTTTATCCTTTCAAGGATTGCTGCTGCGGGAATGATTTCCTGTTTGTCCTCTTCATCTTCCTCCCCCAGTATACCTTCTTTTTCTACTTGGCCATTTGCCTCTGATGCTTCTTCTTTGGCTGAATCATAACCATCACCAATATTTACAGAATCACTTCTGGATACTGAAGTCTCATTTTCACCCTGCATTCTCATAAACAACTCGTCTCTACTAGGTATCTCGAGATTGGTTAATTTTCTAGTCAGGATGCTAGAAAGCTGAGAACTGGAATCATCTGGTGCGACAACGGTCTCCTCCTCTTGTGTAGCAATGCTTCTGATTTCTCCCTCGTTCTCCATAACACTATCTGTGCCCAGATCTTCTTCAGAAGAGTTTCTGAAATGAAGACTGCTTTTCTGTTTGCCAATCGATTTTTCATCCTCGTCTACTGGATCCATCTGCAAAGAGCACACAAACAAAGATGCAGCAGATTAGATTGTGTGTTGAAGTTTTTGGAGAAATTATGAAGCCAGTACTTACTTATCCAGTAGGTTACCTTAACATGAGTAAGATCCACATTATTTTCAGTGAGGAAGGCAATGAAGTCTTGGAAGTTTTCTGGAGTAGGCCTATAGTGGCCGCTGTGAGGCCATACCGCCTGTTGATAAAAAGAGATTACTTGTGTGAATGACCGCCATAGTCGAGAATATTTAAGCTGATACGGTAATATGGTAGAGTTATGAATGTGGTAGTATACCTTAAGCAAGCCATTTTCAACAACGAGTCTACCAGCAGCAGATGTGGCCCCTCCAGCCAAGAAGCTAGAGTGCTGAAAAGTGCCTTTCTTCTTTTTGCTGACGTACAAGGCCTTGGAGGTGCTCAACACAAATATCCACTTGGCGTGGGGTTCAGACGAGGTATCAAGGATCTCTCCACTTTGTCTATACAAGAATTTTCCATCTTCAACTGCAACTTCATAGGCCTTTCTCTCCATCTGTGAAGATAAGTTTAGTAAGAAATGAATATCATCGATTTGGTTATTCATTCATAGTAGTAATTAATAAATTATTGTTGACACTTACCGGGCCAAGATATTTAATACACTGCTGTTGAAGCTTACATCTTGAGCATTTCTCCAAGTTAACCTCTTTTCCTTCTCCAATATCAAGCCTGTCCCAATCAACAAGATATTTATCAGCAACACGTTCAATGAAAAAGGGGAATCTGAGTGAGTGCTTAATCTATCTAAATATAAATAAAATTACCAGTAAAAGAAGGGTTCTCTGCTGTGAGAGTGGAGCCAATTAGTGTAGTAGAAGTGAAGATTATGTCCATAACGGTGTCGAGGATCAATCTGTGGGACACAAATAGTAAAAGTTGATTCAGCAATCAGCAGTTGCATGTTAAATATTACTCCTTAGTAATTAATAAATACTTACAGCCTCTAACCAATGCTGCAAGGCGAGCTTTTGAGCTTTGCCATTCTTGGAGAGACCTTTACCGACCTTAGCAGCCCTTGTTTTGGCTCTGGACCAACGTGAAATGGCTGTCTCATGGTGTTCAATATCGAAAAATGAAATCGAGCTATGCTTCAGCTCCGCAAAATCTAAAAGCTTCCACCTATAATATATAACCGGGAATTTCATAAACTTGGCATCAGCGAGCAGTCATATACTATATATATATATATATAAAGGGTAATGATATTATGATAATGAAAGGGAAGAACATAGAAAAGGGGTGTTTGACTCACCAGCTTTGCTCAACAAGTACAGCACAATCAGCAAGCTTTCTTCGGGTGCGGAAGCTTTTATAAACTTTCTGCAACTTAACAGCAGCCTGGTGCTTGGGGCTTGACAATCCCAAACAATGTACATCAGTAGAAGGTATAACTGAAATCAAAGTGGTGGTTTGTCTTTGTTTGAAGCTGACAGATCCTTCTAGAATCATGTTTCCTGAATCAGGAGATTTATGAAGAATCAATGGCTGGGAATCATGATGTTGGGCATTGAAACTGATGGACCGCTCGGGTGTGGTAACTTGATCATCCCCCAAACTCACAGACTTGACTATTATGGATTCCAAACCGCTCTCTAGATCGTGGTCAGAGGCTAGTGGGCATGAACACGAATACGATACGCCCATTCCCCGTTTATATTTCCTGTCAAATTAAACTACACTAGTATCATTATCATTTATCATACTATCATGATACCAATCAATCAATCGTACTCCAACAAACTAATGTGCATTTATGAGTAGGCAGTAGCAATCACCCACTTCAATAATAATTACAGAATCCATTCAAACAAAATATGGCATATACAGAATCCATTAAAATACAACAATGTTTTTGTTCAGCAACTAGGAAAATTAGAATTACCTGGAAAAAGGCGTCAAGGGTAATTGATGAAATGGTGAATGTGATTATTACTTGTTAGAAATGTTAAAGATTGAAAAGAAATGGGGATGGACAAGTAGTAGTAGTAAGATGTGTGAGTTCAAATGAGAGAAATGGGGAGAGACAGGAAATGGAGTATCAATTATGAATGAATACTAAGAGCAAGTTAAAGGGTGGGTTGTTGCACACATATATATACAGGTCGGCTTGGGACTTGAGATTGAGACAGAAAACCACGTGGTTAGACTCATAGAGTACCGTCAACCCTCCCCCACTCTAGCTCTACTTTCCAACTTGACCTCGTCGACAAATTCTTGTTTACCGCGGTTTTTCCGATTTAAGTTTAAGACGAATCAAATCACACGAGTAAAACAAAAGGGAATACATAAGCAAAAGTTAAAGGTTTATCTTAAATATTTAAGTGAAATCACCCAAAACATTCTACCTCACATGCAAATGAATTTAAACCACACAACCCTTTCTAAAAAAAAGAAAAAAAAATGAAAATTCGACTACCATTAAAAAGGAAAGAAGGAAGAAATGATCGACTACGAGGGGGTATAACTTAAGATATAAAGGGATGTGCAAGCCAAGCCTTATCAATCAATGAATAAATATTGGAGTATATGAATAATCCAGAAATTAAGGGACTTCGATGTGAGTAGAGAAATTTATACAATTTTACTATACTATATAGTTTATTAGATGTACAAAGATATTTAACATAGATAAATATAATATAAGTAGGTTATGTTTTGGAAGCTAAATAAACGAAAATAAATCAGAATTGTGTCAAAACATACAATGATTCTCACAATTGAGAAATGAAGCTACATTCGAGAAGAAAACACCTATTTGACCATGTATAATGGACAAGATATTTTTGAGAGCTGGATTGTGGTGCAAAGCATGGAAGGAGATTTTACCCTATACTTTAGACTATCCCAAGCAAGGTCACGACGGAGGTCGTGACCTTGTTCGGTCGCCTTAACCAACAATTAAGCACGAGACTAGCGTGACCTTTTGGTGTGACCTTTTGGTGTGACCTTTTGGTTGCTCTTGACCCTATTAGGTCAATTGGTGACCCAATAGATGTCGCATTATCATTGCTTGTAAACAAAACAAAAAGGGTTGGAAGGTGGAAAATGATTGGGTTGATGACCTAGGTCGCGACCTTCTGCTTGGAAGGGTGAAAATGGATCAAGGTTAATATTGTGGGATTAAGAGTAAAATCGGGTCGCGACCTAATTAGCGCGACCACTGCTTGGGGATGGTCTTAGAAGAATGACTAAACAATTAGAAAACACTCAGAACATGAAAGGAGAAAAGGATAGTGCAAAGGAGGGCTTCTAGACTTGATATTTGTTAATTATATACTGGACTCCTCTTTTGACGAGATGATTACCTTGTATTTCTTTTTTGGTCCTATTGCTTTTTGGGCTTTTTCGGTAAATTTGTGTAAGAGCCTACTCATTGTAGGTTTTTACGTTCTTCCCTCCTTATATATCAAAACAAAATAAAAAGAGAGAGGGAAATATCTCGAATGGACAAGTGATTAATAAAATTATTAATGTCACGTAGATAATACGAAAAACAAAAGTGGACTTATTGAGCATAATATTTGGAAGAGTGACTTTGTAAATTGTAAGAACATCCGTAGAGCATGTATGTAACATAGTCAAGAATTGAAATGGACTAGTCATTGTAATTACCGTGAAATCATGTTAATATATGGTCAAAAATAGATATTCATATATATGCGTGCTTAGCTTGTTGACCACTTCAAAAATGAATACTTATTATGTCATCTCATATGTAGCATTATTCCTTAAGTGAAGTAGCTTAACTTGCAAGCTACGTAGTTGATTACTACCGTCGGAGACTTGGACGTAGCTGCTAATTCAATGGAGTAAATTTAGTAACCCACCAAGCATTGACCATTCTTTTACAAAAAAAACAGTGGGGCCAGGACAAATGAGTAATTATAATGGTCAACAAGATTAGTAGCTAGATGATGAGGTATTAGCACACGTAGGCTTAAGGGATATTAGCTACTAAATTAGGGGATTATTTCTAGTACGGAGTATGTATATACTTCGTATAAAATTATGAGTGAAAACGAAATATAGGAAGGGAGGTGACGCAGCAAAAAGCAGTAGCTGAAACTTCTTGCAATCTTCATATAAGAATTGTTAGTAACAGAGTAGAGGCAATTGGCCTTATTTGGTTGACCTGCTGAATATGAAAATGAATATCCCCTAAGCTAACAAAAAGATTAGATGCGCTAATGGAAACAAAAAAACACTAGTGTGTAAAGCAGGTATCTCTTCATTGTCCCCTCCACTTCTTCATTTTTAATACAAAAGTCATGCCTCTTAAGTCTTACCTTAAGCTTAGCTACCCTTTTCACGCTTCAACTATTTATTCCATTGTCAATACTGGAACCATACTAAAATTTAATGTCGTTTTTCAAACTTTTGGCCCTGTTTGATAAATAATAGAGCAGATTTATAATAGCGGATAACGTTAACAGAATACGTTTAGCAGGTTTGACTAGCAAATTAATTTAGTAGATTTAAGAAAAGATGTTTGGTAATTCGCGGATTATAAGGCAATTATACCATTTTCATGTATAGATTGAATATGCTATTGCAATATGCAGCATATTCAAAAACGGTAAATTCCGACCAATATTCTATCAGCATATGTGATTTACCAAACACATCAAATTAAATTAGTAAATTGATTGGTCAACATACTCCCTCCTAATCTTGATAACATTCCTTATTCATCGGTGGCATAAGATTTAAAGGTTGATTTAAATAAGCATAAGGTATTGTTGTGGACCTGTGGGGTGAGGTAATTGGAGAGAGGAAAAATATTGTGGGTATTGTTGCGGGATAAGGTGATTAAAATAAGCATAAAATATAGTTATTGACTTATTGTGGGATATTGTTGTAAGATGTGATGATTAAATTAAGCATAAAACTTTACTACAAAAAATATAGGAAATGTATTTTGAATAGACGAAAAAATGAAATAGAAAAGGTTATTTAGAATAGAAGCTAAGAGAGTACTATTTAGATCAAAATCTACTAATTCCAACCAAAATGTCGTTTACCAAACATGACCTTTATCCATTGCTTCTTACCCTTCACTACTTATGCACATTTTCACTGTTGTATCTGATATGTATATTTGTGATTAGTAAGAAGGAAAATGACATAGCATTGACGACGACGTCCGTTTATACAGAGTTACATGTAAGATGCTAAAGCTCCTTATTTCAACATTTATGAGCCTACCATTTTAATTTATTACTTTGTCAGCAAAGTCTAGCTAGTATTTTGGATGTAAATTTTATATGCTCGGGAGTCGGGACACAACAAATTGAAGGTTGGTATTTTTAAATGCAACGAGACACATAGTGTAATTTTTAATATAACAGTAAAACGTAGGAATTGATCAACTAAGATAGATAATTGACGTAAAGTTGTAGGAAGACATTGCTCGAAATGACTAAGCTGTCATTTAAATACGTTGGCTTTACAAAAAGTCATGCAGGAATGATAAGTACTCGTATTAAGGTTTGTATGCAAGGAAATGTTAGAAACGCAGAACGAGAGGTGTTAAATTAATTGACTGCATGCATAATAATGCTTGCGCGTAGAGACAGAAGAGCAGAGAGTTAAGAGTACAGTGTAAAACTTCAAAATTGAAAGCCCAACAAATATGGATCGTACCGCCTCTGCCGGTGCTTTATTTAACAACAGAATGGATCATTGTTGTCAGAATCGCGATTCGATCCTATGATTCTACGATTTTACGATCCGAAAATGCTTGTCCGATCCCGGATCCTACGATTCTATCATGTTTGTAGAATCTTACGATCCTATTTATTCAAATTTTTTTAGAGGTAGGATCATAATACGATTCTACGATCTTACGATCCTACGATCCGACTCCATAGTAAACATATTAAAATAAATTTTATATAACGACATCGTAAAATACAAATTTCATGTCATTTGTAGAAACATGTTCATGAAATAATGATACTAAATTCATTAATTATCAATATTTTGGGAATAAATAAGTGTTTTGATCTTCAATTGTATATTTTTACCAAATAAAAAACTATATTTAGTGAATTTGTAGAATCTTACGATTCTACGATCCGATTCTACCGATTCGATCCTACCCTTCCCATCGATTCAAAGTAGAATCCCGATCCTGACAACATTGGAATGGATACTAATAATAATAATAAAAATAAAGACACCTTGTATGAACCTAGCAGGCTGGGTTCCTCATCTTAGGACCGCCAAGCTACTTGTATATCGGTATATTGTACATACGGACTATTTTGTAGAAAGTTATTTTATTAGCCAACACAAAGTAACCTAGATATGAAAAAGATTACACCATAATATGACAACTAATAAGATTACATAATTTAGATTATAAATACAAGAAAAAGGTAGACAATAAATAGGGTGTTGATTTTCGCAGTATACATTTTACTTATTACAATACACTGTTGACAATCATACCCTTTTCATTTCTCTTCCCATTTTCCTTCTCTAATCATATCATATCATCATATCATCATATATTTCTCTAAAGCAGTAGCCAAATCCGCTCATGTGGCATCCTAATTTACTAGCATAATCTTATGTGGCAGTTGATGAGCACCAGTAGTAAATTCTAAAAAAAAATAATAAAATAAAAAGCTGATTGATAACTAATTGCTAATTCAACGGTAAGGAATGAAATATGGAATAAAATATTCCATCATTTATACATAAAAGGAATATAATAAATTTTGATTGATATTATGTTAAAATCATGGAGATTCATATTTAATTATCTTTAGAAATTATCTTTTACATAACAGAATAATGGAGCCAAAATATGATAAAGAGAGCAAAATTTTCGCCCTATAGTATGTCTAAATTAGATTGTTCTCGAAAATGCCCCATGAAATCAATATAAATACGCATTATCATGGACAATCTCAATTACCTTCCGTCAGTCACAACAAAAGCGACAGAAAGTTAACACAAACCTTACATAATTTACGATTTACAACCCTTTAGAAATTTATCAAAACAAATTGTTTAAAATCAAGGTACGGTCAATAAGGAAAAACTGAAGCATAGAACACGCAACATTGTTGATGCTCTGGGCTTGCTTTTGGTAATACTTGCCGGTAATCATTACTCCATTTGATATAGCCACATATTATATATGGCCTACATCCATGAATTTGTGGGGTTAATTTGTCAATTAAGAATGACACTGGTTGGCAAAAAGAGCTCAATTTGATTTCTGTTTTGTTATTTTCAGGTCGGTTTATATGTTTGTCTGCCTCTTCATTTTTATTTTTATTTTTGGCTTATTTTTCCTAATTTTCTTATCGGATTAGTAAAAATAATACTTTTTTGCTCTTTTGTTCGCATGGAGTGTAGTTTTAAAGGTTTGATTTATTATCTCATTATATGTGAATGGAGTACTTTCTCCATTTTTTGTGTCTTTTATATTTTCGGGTATGTATTTACATTCTTTAGTAAATAAAATTAAATTTATGTTTTTAATAATTTTGGACCTTTTTATTAAGTCTTCTAACAAAATTGTGTTATAGGCATGAATGATAAGTCCTTCTTAAGACGGAGTATCCGTCTTAAATCTTAACATGAGTCAAATGCATAAAGGGTACAAAAGAGTATTTGTTGTATAGTCATTTCAAGTCAATTGTCTAGGCATAAAATTAAATTTATGCAAGTATAAGCTAGAGTTGGATGTGCAATTTGATATCCATTAAAACACAAACTAGAATCTTAATATTGAGTTGAATATTTTTAGGTTAAGTGTGACTTAATAATTTTTTATTAAGTTGAAATTATGCTAATGGACTTTATACGGGAGCACAATGTGTGATAACTGATAACTCATGCGAATTGATAAGAGAGAGAGTTGTATTCCTCTTTCTTATCGTTCGACATAGTTAATGCATAATCATTAACCCGAAATAAATTAAACAGTATATCTTAATCATGATTACCTATGTTAATAAAATTTTAAAAGCAGATCCGTGAATTTCATGGGTTTAAACCTAGTATTATATTAAAGCAGAAACCACTCTGTCATATGTCATTTGCTGAGAAAATTTGTCACGTGTCAACTTAGAATTTAAGAGGTATATTATATACGTAATCTATTTATGACAGTTATAACAAATCTTTAGTTAAAATTAGTTAAAAATCAGAACAGAAATATGCAATCATAAAATTCACGGCATTAAAAAAAATGAATCTTTTAACTATTGTGTGACTAATTGCCTAATTGGTAAGTAACTTTTTACTTATTCAAAAGATTTCAAAAGATTTTCCAAAACAAAATAAATATTTTTTCGAAACTCCAATCCTTTTAAACTGATTATCATAATAAAGCATATATTACTTTCCTAAAATTTAGCACAAAGCTAATCCAAACGTTACATTCCATATCACCTATTGGTAGAAAAAAAATAGCTATAATCATGTACAAAGATGATCATATAAATTGACCAAATATTATAATTTGGATTATGGCAATAATTATTTCCTAATCAATCCATTCTTATCCAAATAAGAGAGTGTATGCTTAATATCCCGATTTAAGCATAGTTGGAAATCTTAGCTAGTAGCTAGGTGTTGGATGATTGATTGTATTATTGTTATTGTTAGAATAATAATACAAGTTGGGTTATGGGTGTAACACCCTCGATCATATACCAAGGAGTCTTAACAAGACCTTCACTAACTGATTCGAGCATTACCGTCTTGGTTGCCCGAGGAATAGTAAATATCATGAGTATTCATGACGTCAATAAAAAGGACTAATTAAGTTTATTACAAGTTTAACTCAATAATAGAAAGATGCAACTGATAGACAAACTATTATAACTACGGTGATATATACTATCCATGCCAAGACTTGGTGAAAGACTCGTCCCTCCGATACACCCAGCTAAGCTCTACATATCAACACCAGCTAAGATTGACTGCTCAGCATAATGGATCACGGCAGACACAACACAAGAAAAAAATTAACACAGACAACACCACACAAGGTCAGTAACTGAAGAACAAACACAAAACACAAGGTACAACATACACAATTCAACTCCACCTCCAACCACCCATCAACCATCTGACTAACCCGAAGGAAAAAGTCCTGCCAGAATATTCATAGCAACATATATTCTACATCGTCAATGGGGGACCGCGACCTTTCCCACCTAAGGCCCGTTCATCTCCATCGAGCGAATAACCCATGTCCATTGATATGCACATCCCCCTTGTGGCGGGAACCACAAGAGGCGAATCAAGGGCGTGGAGCCATTCCCGAGATGACTCCACTCAACCGAGGACACACCTCGCATACACAGACAACCACAACCAATCACAATACCAATACCAATCAACAACACTATCATAACACCAAACAATCAATCAATAGTACTAAGTAGGAAAACCTACCTTTAGCAATCAACAGCAACACCGCATACAACCATATGAAGAAAAAGCAACCACCTATCACAAACAGTATGACAAACCCTATTACTACGAATCATAACCACAACAAAACCTAAGGATGATGATGATGACTTAATTACCTATGCTCGGCATTCCGGCGACAAAACCGCTACCCGACTCATGTCTCCCATCCCATGGTGTCTCCAAGCATAAAGGGTTCCAAAAGATGAAGGTTGGTGAAGGAGAGAAATGTATCGAAAAGGTTTAGGAATAAATGAAATGAAAACTGATTTTGGGTTCACGACTTCACGATTTATATTTTACCACTGAACTCGACTTACTCGATCGAGTGGCCTTTACTCGATCGAGTCACTGAGCCACTCGATCGAGTAGCCTACGCTAGATCGAGTTTCCTCATCCCAAAGGTTATTGGAACGTAAGGTCGAACTAATAAAGGCCTCAAGAGGTCTATACATGTGTTTAAGGTAAGTCAACGACAATCAATGGGTCCCTAATGGGGCGGGTATTACAGTGGGTTAATAACATAACAAAATATTGTGGTTTTGCATTTTATATTATTTGTATCAAAAATCCCAATATATATATTGAGTTTGGCAAAGAGTCCAAAATGTTTTTTTATAAATACAAAGTACTTTCGAATTTTGATTGGAGAATCTTCTTCTTTAACCAATCAATTTAAATACAAACCCGAGACCTTCTCCTAGCTATTGAATTTTTCAATGCCAACCATCTACTAGTTTGTCTCTCTAATTGGCTTCACACTATGCAAATTCTATGGTAGAATCGCGGTATATGCGATCAGAAAAATGTCATTACTTTTTAATAATTAGTGATCATTTTTGGATAAATAGTGACCACTTTTATATTAAAAAATAACAATTTTTTTCAAAGTGGTCAATATTTACCAAAAAGTGGTCATTTTTTGCTAAAAAATATGGAAAAAATTGTTGTACACTACTGTAATACGAAACTCATTGATCACACATTTATATAGCCTTAATGCCCATACAATTATACAAATAACCTATATACGGAGTACTAGATTAATTTGGCCTTGATCCTGTCTCATTTCCCAAACTTTTTATGCCAAAAACAAAGCTAAGTGAAGAATGTGACCTAAATCATACTCCGTACGAACTACTATTACATATGGAGTAATATATAGGGTACCCTAATATATATGTTAAAACTTTGAAGTAAAAAAAAAAAAAAAGAGTAAAAGAGATTGAATTGATAAAATGAAACGCTTGTAGGCCTTGTACCTTTGTATGTGAGCAAGTTGATAGATTCCAAGAATAAATAATTTAGAAAAATAAGGAGAAAATAAATGTAGTGGATTTGAAAGCATGTTAAAGGAAGAGTGAAGTTGTTGAGGGAATGCAATGAACTAGAGAATTAAAGGGACAAAGCATAGACATAAGGTAGATATCACAGCTTGTATGTATCAAAGAAGTCATCTACTGTACATAGTATCATACTGCATTTTTGAAATATAACATGCATACTTAACTCCTTCTTCTCTACTTATTAACTTGGTTACCCATTTGGTTATAGTCGTACGTACAACAAGGCAGGAAATAAGAATATTAACAGCAGCAGCAACATTATATTATTGTGACGATATGATGGATCCCCTTTTAGATATGAGAATCCTAAGTTTGAAGGTTCTCAACCATAAAACTAGATCTTATTCCTTCCTACAGTAATAACTAACAATAATCATGAGATGTATGACTCTTTCCTTTATTTATTATTCACTTGAAATCTCCATTTGATTACGGACTACTGACTACAATTACTTAACTAAACCACCTGCCTCCTTCTCATAGGCTAAGGCTATACACCCTATACTGCTATACGTTTCAACCCTTTCATCCACATACACCAAATGCCACGCACCATCGTCTCCTTTATTTATTTCGATTACTATTCCTAACAACCACGTGGCTGCCTTCTATCAATCCTTTCACACAAAATCTCATTAAAGACGGCGATATCCGTCACAAGCTTGTCACGGATACCGTTTTCTCTTACAAAATACCCATTGAGAGGTGAGTGGGAAGCACATGGGGTGCCCCACCTTGTCCCCTCTCCCTTTTTGTGAGAGGTCTTCAGCTTGTGACGGGATTAGCCCGTCACAAGTGTTCCGGGTGTGATTACGGAGCGGTGTTTGTTACCACGTAAGCTTTGTAGAACGATGACTTTGCTTGACTCTTCCTTTCGGCCTCTCCTGAAACAATGAACAAACTGAGGGCTCGGCTTTGTACCGAGCGAACTCACTCCGACGCTCAAGTCAGTAAACTTAAAGGGATTAAGTTGTGTGGTATTTGGCACAAAGTATATTGTAGAGAGATAAGGGAGTTTATACCAGATTAATATGTTTAACTGATTATTTTCGGATCCTTTCCTCAATGAGAGTTGAGGAGTATTTATAGACTTTCACCTTTTGTCACGTAGTGGCCAAGTGGCTAGCAGGTGGAAAGACTGATCTACCCTCGGCCGAGGGACCCATGGCAGGCCGGCGGGCCGTGTTGACTCCATGCCGAGGGGTCTTGGATGTGAGTACGCGGATGTGTGTCCCGGCTGGCTAGTTGTCCTAGCCGAGACCCAGGTGACAGGCTGCGTCGGCTAGGCTGTCCAAGGTGTTGACTTGCTTTGGATATCTTTGACCTTGTTCAATATGTTTGACTCGGTCAACGGGTGCAGAATATGCCCCATCAACAAGCAAGACGCTTTGATCCTTTCAACACTTTGTTAAATTTAGCTTAATTTAATTTAGTTACTTTTACCTTCATTTAATTTCGTTCTCTTCAATTCAATTTATCTATTCACAAATTAACTCTTAGGTCATATTCTTTTATTTAGATTTAATTTTAACTCATTTTATTTCAGTTTAGTTCGTTTCAGGTTCAGTTCATCTCTTTATTATAAATCAACTCTTACGCCTTGTTCTTTTGGACTTAATTACAGTTTATTTCAATTCAGCTTCATTCATTTAAACTCATTTTCTTCACAAATTAACTCTTACTTCAGTTCAATTCAGCCTCATTAAGTTAAGTTCAGTTAAGTGGAACACTTTTCTTGAGTATAAAAGAACAAAGTCTTATTCCAGTTCAGTTCAACTGACGTCATCTCTTCATAATATAACTCTTATTTCAGTTAAGCTTCATTAAGTTCAGTTCAGTTCATTTCAACCGAAGAGAAGAAGACCCGTTTACCAATTATCACATTTATTTGAATAGATGCTGGTACTAAACTATAACAACAGAAATATCACATTTTCTGTCTTTGACTTATTATTACCATGTAATTGGCTAGAAATGGAAGCGTAAATTAATTTAGGATGGATGAAAAAGCAAGCAGGAGCAATATAAATGGAACTGATGAGGCATTATCCCATTAGTCGACTTTGATATAATCTCTAGTACTTATATATATATTTGAATAAATTATTAGTTGACTTTGATGAATTGGTAATGTTAATCATCCATGGTGCGTGATTAATCATAATAACATAATAATAATAAAGATAATAGGCATAGCGCATATATACTCCGTATTGAATCAGTTGTATATATATTAATTATTATGGAGTAAGATTTTAAACAACGTCTAGTTTAGTTAAGGGGCACATCATGCATGATGATGATGATGATTAGGTAAAAATGATGATTAGGGTGGTTGTGGATATATATATAAGATACAAATACAAATGGAGTATGTATGTAAGTATACATACAGTATTAATTAGTAGGATGATAGACGATGAAGAAAGGTTAATTAATTAATACTGAGAATGATTAGTGAGAGTAATAAAAATAAATAAATAATGGAGGTAGCAATGCAACGTGGGAAGAGTACAACTCATGCATGCATGTTAATAATAATATGGGTGAATGAAGGAAGAAACAAGAGAAAAACAAGGTAAACTGAGAATGTAGGTGGAGTCAGGGTTTGGTCCCTACTTACCTACGTCATGAGCTGGCCTGCTTTGGCTAATTCACTATGTCCATCAGACCATGACATTGGACTGACTAATTAACCACAAATACAACTGTCATCATATCATTCATATCAATCATCTTTAATTTACGACTCAGATGAGATCTCTCTCTCCCTCTCTCTTCATAAGTACACTCCCCGTACTTAGTTAATGGTTACGCCATGTACCTTTTCGCTTTATTTCCATGTGTGCCCACTACATCTTACCGTACACTTTTATTTTTGGCTTCCTTCCATCACAAAATCTCATGCCTATTGCCTTCACTCGTTTTTGACGACTATCTTACTTTTTTTTTTTTTTTTTATATATATCTTCTCTACTTGAATTGTATCCACATTTGACTCATTCCTAGCTGCATGCATTTTTAAGCTATCCTCGCCTCTTACTCATGTACGTTCAACGCCATGCATTTCTATATTTCTACCTTTTTCACTCACTTTGCTTGTCTTACCCCCCTTCCATCCTGCTTTGAGTTTGACTCATTCTCAACTTAATTTTCTCATACTTAATTGACTTTCAATCAACCAACAAGGCAACAACAACCATTCACACTCCCGGCCTCTCCATCTCTTTCCGTTTCAATCTACATTCTTCATTCATTAATTCCATCTATTTTTTAAATTATTACAGGGCGTATTATTCTCACAATAAAATTTAAAACTTTCAAAGACTTGTCAAGTAGTAGTGTATTACTAAACACCGAAATCATCAACATATAAGTATATTTTGAGATTCATAGACCGCATGATGATTTTTATTTTCATCAAGTTTACAACAATAGTGTAATTAATTCGAAATCAATTAGGATATGAGAATAAAGTAGTTTTATTTTTACAAACTCAATCTTTAATTAATAACATAAGATAGAGCAGTCACAATAATTTATTTAATTTTGATTCAATAAAAGAAAAGGTAGTGGATACTGGACAGAAGTAATACTTTCTCTATTTAACTTTTATCATCCTACTTTAATATAATAGTGTTTATATATATATTGAAGAAGTGGGTGATAAAAGTTGAATAGAGAGAGTCTATATTACATCAAGCAGTTAGTCTTGCTGAAGACGGGTCGGAGCAAGTGACGGGTAATGTCACTCACAAAACGGATAGGGGGACAAGGTGGGGGCACCTCCATGTGCTTCCCTCTCTCCTCTATTTGGGTCATTTGTGAGAGGAAATGGTATCCGTCACTCCAAAGTGACGGATACGTGCCGTCTTCAATGAGATTTTGTGTACATCAAGAGAAAGGAAAAGAAAAGTAGTTGAGGTGGTGTACGGTAGAATGTGAATGCATCTTACATTTATTCTCAAAAGTCATCAACGAACGTACGTACGGGGCCTATCACCATTCAAGCATTAATAACTCACCGCATGCACTGTCGGTCTTCTTCATCTCAAAATATCAAAGTAAATAAATGTAGCAGCGAGCTAATCTTTTTTTTTTTTTTTTTTATGTTCAAAGGAGAGTGAAGTAGGTTTCGTGCAAATATTCGAGGACGCCCATGCACTTGAAAATCGATAAATTCAAACTTTTTTGTTAGATTTTCAAACTTTGTTCAAATTTATCTTAATTAATTATATATTAGTGGTATCTCGTTAATTCATTTTTTTTGTCACTATATCTTGATTTGAACAAAAAATTGTAACTAACAATTAATCAAGAGTATTGAGTAATGTGCTGAATGTATTTTAAACAAAATATTTTTTTATAACACAAAGCTAATGAAAGATTTAGCAATTTATAGTTTTATATAAATTTTAATTATATTAAAGATTATACTTCCTCCCTTCAACTCCACTCTACCACTTTCTTTTTTCATGTTTGCCAACGCGTGTTTTACGCGCTAAATATCGTTAGCTACGTATTTGCAAAAATTATAAAAGTTATATATTTTTGATGTACTCGTAAAGACGATTTAAACAAGATCCCACATGAATATATTTTCACTTACGTATCGAGAGAAAATTGAAATTGAATACTCACTCGTGAATAGTGTACAAAAATAAAATTGGTAGAGTTGAGTTGAATGGAGGAAGTAGTTTAGACTTGTGAAAATAATCTGATGAAAAGATTAATTTTAATGAAAAGATAATAAGTTAATGAAATATAATATAATTATTATTTTCCTTATTTAGTAAATGTAATTAATTGTAATTAGCATTCTTATTTAAAAAAAAATGTTTTTTGGAGGGAAAATTTGTGAGATTACCTATTCATTTAGAAGTTAGGGGATGTAAAGAATGAGAGAGAATATTATTTACCGAATTATGATACCTTACCCAATTGGCTGATATGAGTAAAATTTTTTTGTATTTGTGAAAATAATAAGTACTCCTTTCATCCAATTTATAAAGCATGCGGTTGAATTTCCATGAGCATGATGAGATGATGTTGTTGAGTGAGACATTGGGGGTGCATGAAATCCTATTTGCATATATAGTCGACTTACTTAAAACAAATAGTTAAAACACTTTAGGTAGTACTAGTTTGATTGAGAAATATTCCTTTCTATTCTCTATCTTCTTTTACATTAGTTTTATATAAATATTTGGTGAAATGGTAATATGAAAGTAAGAGATAAAATGTGGAGTTACATGTTATATTAACCATAAACGATAGACAAATAAGGAAAGTGGAAGATCGTTGTAACTTATCGGTTTAGGAAATGTGGAAGATGTTAGTGGAATAATAGGAGGGAGTACTACTTTACAAATTTAACGATTTATTAAGAATGATTGTAATGAATGTAACTCTATTTGGTGCATATAACATTAATATGACTTAGTACTTGTCGTTTCGGGGTCATTTTGTGTTACTTTAAGTCATTTTGCATCGGGTCAATTATGGGTAGGGTCTTTTCAGGTCGGGTCAACATTGGGTGAATCAAGGTTCGGGCTGGATTTGAGCACAGTCGGATCAATTCGGGTTTTGGGTCAAGCAAATTGAGGTCACTTTTGAGATTTGGGTAAGCCTTATTGGATGGGGTCAACTTTGCGACAGCGTACAAATGAAGAATTGGCGATTGTGATCCGGGGAGGGGGTGGGCTAATGAAGGAGTAAAATAGATGGAAGGCCCAGAAAGCAGGTCCAATCCAGAAGGTAGACTAGAAGCTTTATTATACGAATACTTCCTTGGTGGGTTGGTATATACTTCTACTACTTTGTTGGTATTCCATTCCCTAGCCGTCTTCACTCAAACACAAATAAGAAGAGACACTCTAATTCTTTCCTCATTGCAGAATTTGCAGGTAATAATATTCTCCCTCCCTCCCTCCCTCATTGTTTCTTGTGATACTAGTAGTTCCACTCATCTATTACTGGCTGCATTCTGCATTTCGTCGATTAGGGTTTTGTGAATTTCCCTTTTTTTAATAATTGTCAAATTGTGTGTGTTGCAGAATTGAATTGAATTGAATTGAATAGAATAGAAAATGAGGGGAAGAAGCTACAGTCCGTCTCCAACAAGGGGAAGGGGTGGTGGTTACAACAGGAGAAGACGCAGTCCGAGTCCTAGGCTTCGTCATTCTCGCCATTCCAGGGATTTATCCACTAGTTTACTCGTTCGTAATCTTCGCCATGATTGCAGGTTCTCATTATTATTATTGATTATTATTATTATTATTATGCTATCTATTCTTCTTCTTGTTTAATTAATTAATCTATGCCTTCCAGACCTGATGACCTTCGTCGACCTTTTGGCAAGTTTGGACCCCTCAAGGACATTTACTTGCCTAGAGATTATTATACTGGGTCAGTTTTCTACTCTTTTTACTCATTATTTGAAATGCCTCCATTCTCTTTTCGTCTTCCATCCATATTCCATACTGCTCATCACGGTAATCACACACTATATAAATCTAAAGATCGGAATTAGCTTTCAACTTCCATTATCAAACCTCAACCAAATTTTAAAACATTACCATCTCTTTAAGGAAGTTTTCCAAGCTTAACCTTATACTCCCTCCTATTCACTATCATCTTCCACAATACTTTTTGGGTAG
The DNA here is from genome assembly GCF_048544455.1 of Silene latifolia. NCBI lineage: Eukaryota > Viridiplantae > Streptophyta > Magnoliopsida > Caryophyllales > Caryophyllaceae > Silene > Silene latifolia. The sequence goes on along the minus strand of NW_027413162.1, from coordinate 112,953 downwards.
TTTTAAGATGAATGAA